>NC_060173.1:32626537-32799037 GCF_021184085.1 Oncorhynchus gorbuscha | reverse complement strand
TGCAAGAGCAACTGAGAAATCTACCAAGAAGTGATGTAATAACAGTAGACTTTCTGGTACTTCAAAGCAGTCAACAATACACATAATAATTTCCTAGTAGGCTAACTTAAAGGACTTTAACCCTCAAACTACTGACTGGGGTCATTTTGAACATGGCTCAAATGTGGTTTATTCAAATCTTAAATTTTTTTCATGACTTTGTCAATCAACTTGCTCTTGACAATGCTGTGTTTCTGTATCAATATGGACTTTTAAAGTTTGGGTTCATTTTGACAGCAGCCAAAAACACCTACTTCCAACCAGTGGCGATACAGTAAATGTCAAAGTTTGGATACACTTACTCATTCAAGGGTTTTATTTTATTTATACTTTTTTCTACATTGTAGAATAACAGTGAAGACATCAAAACTATGAAATAACACTTATGGAATCATGTAGTAACCAAAAAGTGTTAAACACTTTTTAGATTTTAGAGTTTAGATTCTTTAAAGTAGCCAACCTTTGCCTTGATGACAGCTTTGTACACTCTTGGCATTCTCTCAAAAAGCTTCAGCTGGAATGCTTTTCCAACAGTCTTGAAGGAGTTCCCACATATGCTGAGCACTTGTTGTATGCTTTTCATTAACTCTGCGCTCCAACTCATCCCAAACCATCTCAATTGGATTGAGGTCGGGTGATTGTGGAGGCCAGGTCATCTGATGCAGCACTCCATCACTCTTTGTCTTTGTCAAATAGCCATTACACAGCCTGGAGGTGTATTGGGTCATTGTCCTGTTGAAAAACAAATGACAGTCCCACGAAGAGCAAACCAGATGGAATTGCGTATCCCTGCAGAATTGGTAGCCATGCTGATTAAGTGTGGCTTGAATTCTAAAGGAATCACTGACACTGTCACCAGCAAAGCACCACCACACCATCACACTTCCTCCTCCATGCCTCACAGTTGGAACCACACATGCAGAGGTCATCTGTTCACCTACTCTGCATCTCACAAAGACATGGCGGTTGGAACCAAAAATCTCCAATTTGGAATCATCAGACCAAAGGACAGATTTCCACCGGTCTAATGTCCATTGCTTGTGTTTCTTGGCCCAAGAAAATCTCTTATTGATGTAGAGGTTTCTTTGCAGCATTTTGACCATGAAGGCCTGATTCATGCAGTCTCCTCTGAACAGTTGATGTTGAGATGTGTCTGTTACTTGAACTCTGTGAAGCATTTATTTGGCCTGCAATTTCTGGGACTGGTAACTCTATTTTTTTATTTTAATTTTAGCTTTATTTAACCAGGCAAGTCAGTTAGAACACATTCTTATTTTCAATGACGGCCTGGGAACAGTGGGTTAACTGCCTGTTCAGGGGCAGAACGACAGATTGTCACCTTGTCAGCTTGGGGGTTTGAACTCGCAACCTTCCGGTTACTAGTCCAACGCTCTAACCACTAGGCTACGCTGCCGCCCAAATGAACTTGTCCTCTGTAGCAAAGGTAACTCTGGGTCTTCCTTTCCCGTCCACGACAGTCCATCATTACTTTAAGACATGACGGTCAGTCAAGACTGAACATTTCAAGAGCTTGTAAGTTTCTTCAAGTGCATTACAAAAACCACCAAGTGTTGGAAAAAAGCTGTCCTTGAAACAGTCTTGAAATGTTTGTCAAAAGAGAGATCAGGGTCCAGAGTAACGCCGAGATCCTTCACAGTGTTATTTGAGACAATTGTGCAACCATCAAGATTAATTGTCTGATCCAACAGAAGATCTCTTTGTTTCTTGAGACCTAGAACAAGCATCTCTGTTTTGTCCAAGTTTAAAAATAAAACATTTGCCACCATCCACTTCCTGAAACACAGGCTTCCCCGGAGGGAAATTTTGGGGCTTTGCCATGTTTCTTTGAAATGTACAGCTGATCTCTCTTTTGACAAACATATTTGACAACTGTTTCAAGGACAGCTTTTTTCATTCTACGTAACATTACAAAAATCTGAAACGTTCTGTCTAAAAAATGATCCAGAAAAAATGTATCCTTACTTTTGTAACTTCTAGATTAGACTACTGCAATTCTCTACTTTTTAGTATTATACTCGGCTGCTAGAATAGCAATGAAAGTTAACATTATGTTTCCGAATGACATTACCAAGAGGTAGAATAAATCGTGAAAACAATAGTGGTCCTAAAACGGAACCTTGAGGAACACCGACATGTACAGTTGATTTGTCAGAGGACAAACCATCCACAGAGATAAACTGATAACTTTTCGACAGTGTAGAGATGAGACAATATAGTAACTACTAACAATTTGATACCATGAAATTGGGGAGAAAAGGGGGTAAAATTCATAAATAAATAAATAAATTATCAATGTTTGACAAAGCCAGATATGGCCTGGGCTTTACTGTAATGGTAGTGTTTTCACAGGACAGTAATCTAAAACTTAGTCCATTCTCAGAGCTACTAATTTGTAGCCCAATTCAACTACGGAAGCAAGCTGTTCCGTTAGCTATCCCTCTCTCGTTCTCTCCCGCTGTCTCTCTCTCCCACACTCCTCCCTCTCTCTATCTCTATTTGTTCTATCTCAGTCTCTACCCCCTCTCCTCCTCTCTGTCTAACACCCTCTCCTCCTCTCTGTCTAACCCCCACTCCTCACTCTCTATCTCTCTCCCTCTCTCTGTTTCAAGGACAGTGAAGTCCTTGGGCCTGTTTTGCGAGGCTGACCAGTAAATTGTGTGTCTGGCTGTACAGCCAGCCAGGCCTGTAGAGGCTGTATGTGAATATTATCATGGAGCATTTAGACTGTTGAGTGACTTGGATCGAACCTGTCTAAGACCCATTAGAACAATTACTTAATGTCCTGGCAGTGGTACTGATAGAGTCTTGCTGTCAAAGATACAGTATATCAGGATGTGGTAAACTGGACATTGGGAGAAGGACAATAGATGAGGTCAAGGGTAGAGGAATAGGGAAATCTGTAGAGCTCAGTGTAGAAAAAAACAGTCACAACCTCTCTGTTACAGGATTCACTTACAGTACAACATTCACTTACAGCACTTATCTCTACTACTCTCTCTGCCTTCCTTCTCTTCTCTCTCTCTCTCTCTCTCTCTCTCTCTCTCTCTCTCTCTCTCTCTCTCACTTTTTCACTCTCGCAGCTCTCTCACACGTCCCTGTGCTCTTTCTCTTACTCGTCTCCACTCCCTCCACCCCCTTCTCTCTGGCTGTGCTGGCTCCCTCAGCTGTTCTCAGTTGCTCTCTGTGCAGTGTGTAGTGTGGACAGGGCTAGGCTGAGCTGGGCTATGTTGAGGACATAGAATGTCTCAGTGAAGACTGTTTCCCAAGCTAACTGGATTAGGAGCGGGAACATACTGGACCTGTTTGTCTTTAATAACTAAAGACCGAGTTTTAATTAAGGGCATGCTGGAAGAGAGAAAAGAGAGAAACAAATAGAGAGTCAACACCAGAGAATTGTTGGAGCAGAGACCCACGTAAAGACTGATCTCTAGCCCAGCTCCCCTCACTCTCCCCGGGATCGGTATGGTGGGACTCCCCTTGCCTCTGACCTCCAACATTGAGGTGGTATGAGTCTGCTGTGTGGGTCCGGTTCAGCTCGGTTAAGTTCCACTTAGTTCGGTTTGACTCGGTTCTGTTTGGCTTGCTTAGACTGGCTGTCTATAGCACTTACCCATACCCCTGCTCCATTTTCAGGTTCTGTGTCTCTGGAACCCCTGACCCATAACCCCTGACCGTAGGACAGGTGCTGGTCCAGTTTTTCAAAATTACTGGACTGAACAGACTTCTGTTTGACAGTATTTAAAAAAATATATATTTTCTGGAAACTCTACCCCTGATCTGGGACTGATCCTGGTTCTGCTGACATCTATTCTGTGTTCTGGAGGACTGGTTCTTCAGGGACCTGTCTGGCCTCTCTCCCCAGGATCATGGCCTCTTTCTGGGGCATGGTGGTGTTGCTGTGTGGGATGGTGGTTATTTCGGGAGCACAGAAGACGAAGAGCAATATGCCCAGGCTAAAGCTCTCTTATAAAGGTGAGTCTTATTCATTTACCTTGACACTTACTGTACCATATTTCTTCCCTCTTTCTACTATTACTCTAAAGCTATCTGAAAAGAAGAATCATCTATGCTTACTCTGTTCTTACCAGCTGCTCTATATTCATACTTGTCTGTATGCATATCCAGCAGGGATAGAGGTTTCTGCTGGTGCCTGTGTCTGTCTGTGTTGAGAAAGAAGTGATTCACTTAACTACTAAAGATTGACTGTGATACGACATTTCTGCTAAAGTGTGTGTCAACATAAAGTGCAACCCATATTTCCATGATGTTGTTTGGTTGCTTTTAAAAGGTTTTATGTATTTGGCTTTATACGGCACATTTTCAGCATCAATTACATTATTTTACTGAGAATGTAAGATATGTGTCTGCCATATGCATGGGATTGAAAAGGAAACCACATTGATAGCCTATGTACTCTGCATCTGAGATATGTTTGATGTGCAGAGGTACACAACTTTCTTCCTCAGAATTCCATGTGCCATATGGCTGATCAAAGACATGCTTACTGAACATAGTAGGATCTGTTACAAAATATAATTGCTGACCATGTAGACCTTCAGATCAGAGGAGATATGTATCAGAGTGGATATGTAAGAATCTGTTAGATCACACAGGATCGAATCTGTTAGATATTTATTGAACATACACTGTTACCAGCTCTGTGAGATACATCGATCTGTTCTGCTATCCATCTCTAGAAAACTATACACTAGAATTGATTTTATACTATTTTATTCTACTTCCACTGTGTTGTTATGGGTAACCTTTATTTTAACAGAAACTCATACTGAGACCAAGGTCTCTTTTACAGATAAGACCTGAATTATTTAAATTACAGAAAATACTAAACGCAAGCAGAAAGAAAAACACAATCATAAAACAATTCATCTGTAAAAAGGTCCTCAATCAGGTTTCTGAATTGCTCTAGAGGTGAAAGTAGGCAACAACAGATCTGCCACGCTGATCCTCAACAGGGGTGCGTGCTTAGTCCCCTCCCGTTCTCCCTGTCTACCCACGACTGAGTGACCAAGCACGACTCCAACACCATCATTACGTTTGCTGACGACACAACAGTGGTAGGCCTGATCACCGACAACGATGAAACAGTCTATAGGGAGGAGGTCAGAGACCTGGTAGTGTGGTGCCAGGACGACAACCTCTCATTCAATGTGTGCAAGACAAAGGAGATGATTGACTATAGGAAAAAGAGGGCCGAACAGGCCCCCATTAACATCGACTGGGCGGAAGTGGAGAAGGTTGAGAGTTTCAAGTTCCTTGGTGTCCACATCACTAACAAACTATCATGGTCCAAACACACCAAGACAGTTGTGAAGAGGGCATGACAACGCCTTATCCCCCTCAGGAGACTGAAAAGGCATAGTTCCCCAGATTTGTAATTGCAGTGCGCTATGATAAACTGCATCTAGCGGCTTTAATGAAGTGGCAGCTGAGTTCGTATAGATGATGTCGCCATGGTCCAGGACCGATAGGAACGTCAACCGAATAATCTGCATTCTACTATTTAGCGAGAGGCAGGACCTATTTCTATAGAAGAAGCCCATTTTTATTCCAAGCTTGTTAACTAACTCATTAATATGCTTTTTAAAAGACAGCTTTTCATCTATCCAGATGCCCAGATATTTGTAAGCAGGGACACGGTCTACATGGACACCATCCAAAGTACATATGCTTAAATCAACAGACTTATTTTAATGCTCTCTAGAGAACAACATATACTTAGTTCTACCTGAATTCAGTACTAATTCCAGGTCAATAAAGTTGTGCTGTATTACAATGAAGGCAGACTGTAGTTCAGATAGAGCCTGGTTAACAGTAGGGGCAGTAGATTACTCAACAGTATCATTGTCATACAAGAGGAGGTTTTTTACAGACAAGTCAATATTGTTAATGAAACAGTAAAAAGTACAGTACCCAGAATCGACCTCTGCGGGACACCTTTAGTAATATCCAGGAAACCTGAAACCATTTATAACTAGGGATGCAGCAGAGATATTGCTATGACCTGGTCTAAAACCAGACTGATGTACATTTAGAATACATTTCAAAGACAAGAAAGATCTTAGCAGAGATTTAATCAAGGACTCTAATTTTTTAGCTAGGCAAGATAGTTTAGAAATAGGCCAATAATTATTTAGGTCACAAGGGGTACCACCTTTGTCAAGGGGGAATACATGGGCCACCTTCCAAACCTTGGGGATAGTTCCAGATATAATCGTCAGGATAAAAAATATGGGTTAATGATTCAGCAATCAGGTGAGCAGAGAGCTGCAGCAAAAATGGATCAAGCACATCAGCCCCAGTGGATTTTTTACATCAATCTTACTCAAGGCATCTAGCACCACAGATAGTAAATTGTCCAAATGAAAACAAAGATTCACTAGAAGTTGATGGGTTAACCATTGAGTCAGCTAGAGGCTGGCATAGAGAAGAGCTGACCAGGGTCAACTACACCACCGTTTCTCTCAAGTAAAAAGCCTGCAGAGATAACATGATGATTAAAAGCATCACTTATCCCATTCTTCTCAGTTATGACGCCAGTCAGACATAACTTGCTTGGGAAGAAGAGGAATTTGTACTCTTTAGTGCATTTACTGTTTACAAACTTCAGAAGGATCACCAGCAGAGTCAGGGATAGAGCTTAAAAAGTAGCTTGATTTAGCTTTCCTAATTAAGATAGTACATCTGTTTCTCATCTGAAAGATTTCTAGTCCACTACAGAGTCAGTTTTCCTTGCTTTGACCTAGGCCTGATTTCTCATCTGAATGAGCTCAGATAACTCAGAAGAAAACCAAGGATTCAATCTGTCATTGGAATCTCAAAGTATCTTGGACTCAGCAATGTGTATGAGTGTACAATATTCTCTGCTGTCTACTGTTTTCAGTTTCTTAATGAAGAGACATGCCAGAGTGACTTGCCAGTGGTTAAGTGAAGTATCGTTAATCTGTCTATCCGTCTCTCCCTCTCATATTCCTGGTTGCCGTTTTTCCGCTCTGTCGTTCCCTGCATGGTAATTACATTGAGGATGAATGGTGTGAGTCTGTCTCAACAGATGGCTCTCTCAAACAGAGACATTTCTTTCTCAGCACCACCACAATCATAATTATACACGCGCATACGAACACACTCACACACGCACACTCACACGCACACACACACACACACACACACACACACACACACACACACACACACACACACACACACACACACACACACACACACACACACACACACACACACACACACACACACACACACACACACACACACACACACACACACACACACACACACACACACACACATTCTCACACACTTTGGCCAGTAAATGATGATACCTGTGTGTGTGTATCAGTCATCTCTATATCACGCCCTCTGTGATTTCTCTATGAGACCACAGCACTACACATACAAAACACAGCTGAACTACTGTACTTGGATGGAACAACGCACAAACAGCAGACCTGAACAAAGAACAGGGTAGAGAGACAGTCTCTGTTAATGATATGGACTCATTCATTCTGAGTTTTCAATTATGAATATAGGCTTACATACATCTGTGGATAAAAGGTCAATTAATGTTTGGCATTGCTAAACATTTGTGGAGTGAGATGTGAGGTGTGTGTGTCTGTGTCTGTGGCTTCTGAGTGTGGGGTTGGTTGTTGCCAAGGTCTGTTCTCTGTGACCGACAGGTCCGGCAAGTGTAGGGACCCTGATCCCTACAGGCGGCACTCTGCACACACATGCATACACATACCCCCCCCCCCCCCCCCCACAGCAGGGCACATGGGGGGATCCACTGTACACCCCCCAACCACCTCCCTCACATCCTAACCCCAACTGCAGAGGGCAGTAGGACAGGGCGGCAGGGAAGGGGACGGGGAGCATGGTGGGATGTTACCTAAACATTACCCCTCCAGGTCCAACTGTAACAACAGCATGACTATAGGACTACAGGATGAAAGGGTAGTAGAGGAACAGGACAGAGAAAGATGTGATCCTGGTCATCTGAGGTGTGGTCTTAATGGGGTCTGTACACTGCCAGGGACATAGGAACTTAAACTGAGCTGTATAGTATGTCATACATGTGTCCTAGCCAGGAGAAGTGTGTGTGTGTGGGGGGGGGGGTATTGTTAAGTGTCTGGGAACTAGAGGAAGAGAAAACTAAAGATTATGAAGGAGAAGAAGTGAGAGGGGGAACTAGAGGAAGAGAAAACTAAAGATTCTGGGGAAATATGCCTTAAAAAAAGTATGCTTGTTTGTTTGGGTCAAGGAGAAGAAGTGAGAGGGAAGGAGAGTTAAAGAAAGGGTACTTTAGTTTCCCCGAATCAGGGGCTCCAGCCTGAACACACTGTCCTATTACATGGGTCAACATAAAGACATTTATAATTCAGAGTTTATTGCATTGATGTCCTAGCAAATCTCTCTATTTTTCAGAACTAGATGTTTTACCTGCTCCTGTTTAACCAGGGGCCACATGTCCACCCTCTAATTCTCTGAAAATGACTGCAGTCTAATGAATAGGAAACACATTTATAAGCCTGACTCACTAACATTGAGAGGAGACATAGAACACACACACACACACACACACACACACACACACACACACACACACACACACACACACACACACACACACACACACACACACACACACACACACACACACACACACACACACACACACACACACACACACACACACACACACACACACACACACACACACACACACAACACACACACACACACACACACACACACACACACACACACACACACACACACACACACAAACACACACAAACACACACACACACAAACACACACAAGTACACTCACGTAACATAAACACTCATGCACATGCATACTCACACAACACATATACTCTCATACAGCAGATACCAGCCAAGATCTAACCTCACAAAAACAAAAGCCGATGTTTAAAACAATAAACCACTGAACAACACCAGCCAAGGTCTAACCTCACAAAAACAAAAGCCACTGAATTGCAAAAAGAAAAAAATCTCTCCCTCTTTCTCTCTATCCATCTCTCTCTCCTCCTGAGGTCATGCAAATCTTATTGTAGTAATGTTATCCTCTGGGTTTGTCTCGGTGTGAATAGACTTTTAATTAGGGCATGGAATGAGGAAGGTTCTTTTAAAATGTTTAGTCCATAAGTATGTAGAGAATCTAGAGACCAGGGTTGGGTTTCTCTCTGTGTGTGTGAGACAGAGAGGTTCTCCATAGGTCAGTATCACACAAACACTGGAGTGGGGGTGGGACTGTATTACATGGGCTTGCCTCTCTACACATCCCAACCATGCAGGCAAGAATGTGTTGTGATTGTGTGAAATCTCCTGTTGTGTTAATGGGAACTTCTCTCATCACCTTCATAGTTTATTTTTTATTTTAATGTTTTTTATTTACCTATTCAGACAATTATGTAGTTATTTGTCTAAGCTTTACCCATCAGCATCCCACAGAGACAGATGGCATGCTGAAATATGTCTGCATGTGGTGTTGTGGACAGTGACTAATGTGATGGTATTGCAGCATCTAGAACACTTCATTGGTCATTGACTATACTCCCCCCTCCCAAAATACAGCAAGACAACCTGAAGGGTATGCTATGAAGGAAACAAGATCCACTCAGGGTTTTCAGAAACTAGCCAGCATCAGTTAGCTACCCATTCGAGCTCAGGCTTCATGACAACTTGATGACAACAGATGGCATGATCAGTCCAATCAAAGCTACTGTAGATATAACGTAATTGTTGCCAATGACCTTGAGCCTTCTTGGAAGGGCACTTTCAATCTAAGTCTACGGCAGAACTCAAAGGGCTCACATTCTTGATGTGTACCCTTACTAAATCAAATCAAATGTATTTATATAGCCCTTCTTACATCAGCTGATATATCAAAGTGCTGTACAGAAACCCAGCCTAAAACCCCAAACAGCAAGACATGTTGGTGTAGAAGCACGGTGTGACTAACGGTGTGACTAAAGTGTGTGACGTAGTGTCCCCATGAGTGACAGAACACTGAGCCAATCACGGTGCAATGCTGAGCCAATCATGGTGCAATGCTCCTATTTTCTGCTGGCCTGCCCCACCACAACAGAAAGCACTGAGCTACGCTGAAACACCTGCATTTTGAAGCTGGCTGTTTGAATGCGGCTTTATTAACTCAATGATATATGTATATATTTTTACATTGTCTGCAAACTGATATGTGACACATATAATGCAAAAATAACTTGCGAAACAGGCAACCCCCCTCCCCCAACATATATTTACAGTGGGGCAAAAAAGTATTCAGTCAGCCACCAATTGTGCAAGTTCTCCCACTTAAAAAGAGAGAGGCCTGTAATTTTCATCATAGGTACACTTCAACTTTGACAGACAAAATGAGAAAAAATATCCAGAAAATCACATTGTAGGATTTTTAATGAATTTATTTGCAAATTATGGTGGAAAATAAGTATTTGGTCAGTGAGAGAACTTGCACAATTGGTGGCTGACTAAATACATTTTTGCCCTACTGTATACATACACTACTGTTCAAACGTTTGGGGTCACTTAGACGTTTCCTTGTTTTTGAAAGAAAAGCCATTTTGCTGTCCATTAAAATAACATCAAATTGATCAGAAATACATTGTAGACATTGTTAACGTTGTAAATGACTATTGTAGCTGGAAACGGCTGATTTTTTATGGAATATCTACAAAGGCATACAGAGTCCCATTATCAGCAACCATCACTCCTGTGTTCCAATGGCATGTTGTGTTAGCTTGTCCAAGTTTATAATTTTAAAAGGCTAATCGATCATTAGAAAACCCTTTTGCAATTATGTTAGCACAGCTGAATGGGAGGTCCCGATGCACAACTGAGCAAGAGGACAAGTACATTAGAGTGTCTAGTTTGAGAAACAGACGCCTCACAAGTCCTCAACTGGCAGCTTTATTGAATAGTACCCGCAAAACACCAGCCTCAACGTCAACAGTGAAGAGCCGACTCCGGAATGCTGGCCTTCTAGGCAGAGTTGCAAAGAAAAAGCCATATCTCAGACTGGCCAATAAAAATAAAAGATTAAGATGGGCAAAAGAACACAGACACTGGACAGAGGAAGATTGGAAAAAAGTGTTATGGACAGACAAATCTAAGTTTGAGGTGTTCGGATCACAAAGAAGAACATTTGTGAGACGCAGACAAAATGAAAAGATGCTGGAGGAGTGCTTGACGCCATCTATCAAGCATGGTGGAGGCAATGTGATGGTCTGGGGTTACTTTGGTGGTGGTAACGTGGGAGATTTGTACAGGGTAAAAGGGATCTTGAAGAAGGAAGGCTATAACGCCGTTGTGCAACGCCATGCCATACCCTGTGGACGGTGCTTAATTGGAGACAATTTCCCCCTACAACAGGACAATGACCAAAACGCATAGCTCCAAACTATGCAATAACTATTTAGGGAAGAAGCAGTCAGCTGGTATTCTGTCTATAATGGAGTGGCCAGCAGTCACCGGATCTCAACCCTATTGAGCTGTTGTGGGAGCTGCTTGACCGTATGGTACGTAAGAAGTGCCCATCAAGCCAATCCAACTTGTGGGAGGTGCTTCAGGAAGCATGGGGTGAAATCTCTTCAGATTACCTCAGCAAATTGACAACTAGAATGCCAAAGGTCTGCAAGGCTGTAATTGCTGCAAATGGAGGATTCTTTGCCGAAAGCAAAGTTTGAAGGACACAATTATTATTTAAATAAAAAATCATTATTTATAACCTTGTCAACGTCTTCACTATATTTCCTTGTCACAAATCCCCCCGGTACTGCTCCTCCTTCTGTTCACCAGTTCCGGAGGTCCAAGTCACAGGCCTTCTAGACTGGACTGAACTGTCATTACGCACACCTGGTTCCAGTTCCTCACTGATTGTGCTTGTATAAATGTGCCCTTTGGTGCCCCATTGGGCTGTAGATTATTGTTCCCATGTCCGTTGGTCGTGTGAGTACCTATGCGGTGGCTCAGCATGTGCGGTGTGTTTTGTGCATTGTATATTACGAGTGTCGTTCTTCGAGGTTTACCCTTGCTTTTTTGTTTGGGTACATCCAGGGTTTTGTATGTTTACTTTGGATATATTAAAAACCCAGATGTATTCCTGCGCCTGTCTCCAAATCCTTTACACCAGCGTGACGTTCCTATTTATTTTGCAATTAATTTCATGTATGTTTTCATGGGAAAACGAGGACATTTCTAAGTGACCCCAAACTTTTGAATGTGTGTTGCAAAACAATTGGCTCAAAACAGGTTCTATCCTGAATGACAGGTCACCACTAGTAATAAGTGTTTTAACATATTAATGTTTTTACAAAAAGCAGGTTAGTTCTAAAGGATAAGTTGACATTGATGTACCTAGCTAAAAGGTGAGCCACTTTTGTAGTACCGGTCATCCCGCGTTGAACTCCAGAGTTGACCGAAGTTACCTCAGTAACTCCTCAACTGATACATAGAGTAGGCCTCTGGAGTCTGAAATGATCAGGATATGCTTTATCTGTCACCGAGAGGACTGCCAGCCATGCGACTATAAACTGATCTATAGGAACAAAGCCTTGAGATATAGAACTCCATACACTACTGGTTCATGTTTTGTTTAGATATTTTCTATGGCAGCACTAAATAACACTCCCTATGCCCTCCAGCCCAGAAAGAGAGTGAAAGAGAAGGAATGTAGGGTAAAATAGTTCATCAGTCTCACACAAGACTGTTGATTTGTTTTGCCTCCATTTGCCTTCGCCCTTGCTCTCTCCTTTCCTCTCACTCCCTCCACCTAAGATCCATTGTAATAAAAATACAGCTGTATCCTAACAGGGTGAGACAAGAGGGAGGAAGGTTGAGTAACCCATATGCAGATGGGGGGTGAATAGTAGGGCTAGGAGTCTCTAAAATGGCTGAGTTCACTTTGATTATTAAAATAGTGATAAGATTTTGTGTGCATCCACATGAGCTTGAGCATGTGAGTGTGTCAATGTATCCGTTTATTGGTTTAATCTCACAATACTCTGGTGAATGGATGGTTTCCATGGATGCTAGTCCCACACAAACACACTAACCTGAGCTGTGTGTGGTGTTGACTAGAACTGTGTTTGAATACCCATACAACATACTGTATTCTACCTACTTAATGAGTATATACTATTAGTTCATTTTAGTATACTGTAAGTGAACGGTGTCCTTTCAGTTGAGTATATGCTTCGCCTGTACCAGAAGTTGATGCTGTTGCTATGCAAACTCTTGCTAGCTTGTTAGCATGACAAATTAGTAGCTAGACATTTTACAACTGAGTGTTATTAAATTAATTCTGGAGTGCGCTCAGTGTCCGTTTTGTAAATTGAGTGTTTCGCTCTCGGAGCATTCAGAGCGCACACTGCCAGGCAGTATCAATGGACGTTCTGGCCGAGGAGTAGTGTTGATCCAAACAGTAGTGTTAATCCAAGCGTTCCGACTTTACAATGGCAGTCAAGCACCCAAGCTAACTGGCTAGCTACTTCCAGACACAAATGAGAGAACACCTCAATCTGACCATTTTACTTGCCCTAGCAGAGCTGGTTAGGCTGTTTTCAAGTTATCCAGAGCGTTAGTGTTTGTGCTGCTGGCAACAATTTAATTATGCTTTAATGCCTACGTTTACTGACACTGGTGTTGAGTGTTCATAAATTCATCAGTTATTCTGAGGAGGTCTGGTACACTCAAACAAGTGTGCTCTGAAATCGGAGTAGATAGCCAGAGCGAATTTACGAATGCACCCAAATGTCCATATAGTTTATATACTGGCAAGTTCGATATATTAGTAGCCAACTGACGTTAGGGAGCTAGCTAACATACCAGTACATACTGCTGTAATGACATGCTATGTGGTTTGTAAGGATAGCGTAGCTAAGAAATTGTCAGCCAACATAATGTGGTAATTATTTGAAAAGTCATTGCTTAATTACGTTGCTGAACATTATCTTAACATTTGCCATTAGTTAAAGCAATTGATTTGTATGTGCTCTCGCTGGATATTTTCCTCCATTTAATTCAAATCTAAAAAGGTTGTGAAGCCACCCCGATTTTCTGAAGGATTGCATGATAGGCCCTAAAAGCACAGAAATATTGTCTAATGCTTGTATACTTTGTATTTTGGCGAATGTAGTACAACATCCGGGAATTTTTGGCATATTATGACCAATAAGCATGATATACAGTGGGGCAAAAAAAGTATTTAGTCAGCCACCAATTGTGCAAGTTCTCCCACTTAAAAAGATGAGAGAGGCCTGTAGTTTTCATCATAGGTACACTTCAAATATGACAGACAAAATGAGAAAGAATGTTTTTGGGCTGTTGCTGGGCAACACGGACTTTCAACTCCCTCCAAAGATGTTCTATGGGGTTGAGATCTGGAGACTGGCTAGGCCACTCCAGGACCTTGAAATGCTTCTTACGAAGCCACTCCTTCATTGCCCGGGCGGTGTGTTTGGGATCATTGTCATGCTGAAAGACCCAGCCACGTTTCATCTTCAATGCCCTTGCTGATGGAAGGGGGTTTTCCCCAAAATCTCACGATACATGACCCCATTCATTCTTTCCTTTAAATGGATCAGTCGTCCTGGTCCCTTTGCAGACAAACAGCCCCAAAGCATGATGTTTCCACCCCCATGCTTCACAGTAGGTATGGTGTTCTTTGGATGCAACTCAGCATTCTTTGTCCTCCAAACACAACGAGTTGAGTTTTACCAAAAAGTTATATTTTGGTTTCATCTGACCATATGACATTCTCCCAATCTTCTTCTGGATCATCCAAATGCTCTCTAGCAAACTTCAGACGGGCCTGGACATGTACTGGCTTAAGCAGGGGGACACGTCTGGCACTGCAGGATTTGAGTCCCTGGCGGTGTAGTGTATTACTGATGGTAGGCTTTGTTACTTTGGTCCCAGCTCTTTGCAGGCCATTCACTAGGTCCCCCCGTGTGGTCCTGGGATTTTTGATCCCACGGGGTGAGATCTTGCGTGGAGCCCCAGATCGAGGGAGATTATCAGTGGTCTTGTATGTCTTCCATTTCCTAATAATTGCTCCCACAGTTGATTTATTCAAACCAAGCTGCTTACCTATTGCAGATTCAGTCTTCCCAGCCTGGTGCAGGTCTACAATTCTGTTTCTGTTGTCCTTTGATAGCTCTTTGGTCTTGGCCATAGTGGAGTTTGGAGTGTGACTGTTTGAGGTTGTGGACAGGTGTATTTTATACTGATAACAAGTTCAAACAGGTGCCATTAATACAGGTAATGAGTGGAGGACAACAGGAGCCTCTTAAAGAAGAGGTTACAGGTCTGTGAGAGCCAGAAATCTTGCTTGTTTGTAGGTGACCAAATACTTTTTTTTCCACCATAATCTGCAAATAAATTCATTAAAAATCCTACAATGTGATTTTCTGGATTTCTTTTTCTCATTTTGTCTGTCATAGTTGAAGTGAACCTATGATGAAAACTACAGGCCTCTCTCATCTTTTTAAGTGGGAGAACTTGCACAATTGGTGGCTGACTAAATAATATTTTGCCCCACTGTATATACTCAATTTAGGTCACAAATATTACGGTTAGTATGAGTATTAGAACACAACTATGATTTCCAGACTAGCTTTCTACATGTCTGACACCACTGTTTATACGACAAGCAGCCTGGGCTCTCGGCAATTTAACAGTTTCCTTTTCACATGGTGGATAGCATATACAGTAGGATTACAGTAACACATACCTGTCTCATTGTTTGTTCAGGTGACTGCGTGTGTGCGCCTGAGGGGAATTGTGCTGGGCTGTGTGTGTGTGGGAGCTCTGGTGTGTTTGTGACAGAGCAGAATTGAGGGCACTTGAGGGATTCTGTTTCTAACTACTCTCTCTCCTCTTTCTTCCCCTCCCTCCCTCACTCTGTCACGCATCTTTTTCTTTCATTCACACATTTTCCCTTCCATTGCCTTTTTTGTAATGCATGTCCATCTCTCCCTTCTCTTATTTTCGCCACTTCTCTCCCTTTTTCCTCCATTGTCTCACTTCCATTCTCCTCCCTCACTCCTCCCTATCAGGGCTTCAGATATAAAAAAACACACTTCAGAGAGTGGGGAATTTTCCCTGATGAAACATTAATGATGTACAGTTATATTACACAAGAAAGAAAGATTTTAAAAACTCAGCAAAAAAGAAGCATCCTTTTTCAGGACCCTGTCTTTCAAAGATAATTCATAAAAATCCAATTCACTTCACAGATCTTCATTGTAAAGGGTTAAAGACTGTTTTCCATGCTTGTTCAATGAACCATAAACAATTAATGTACATGCACCTGTGGAACTGTCGTTAAGACACAAACAGCTTACAGACGGTAGGCAATTAAGGTCAGTTCTGAAAACTTATGACACTAAAGAGGCCTTTCTATTGACTCTGAAAAACACCAAAAGAAAGATGCCCAGGGTCCCTGCTCACCTGCGTCAATGTGCCTTAAGCATGCTGCAAGGAGGCATGAAGACTGCAGATGTGGCCAGGGCAATAAATTGCAATGTCTGTACTGTGAGATGCCTAAGACAGCGCTACAGGGAGACAGGATGGACAGCTGAACATCCTCGAAGTGGCAGACCACGTGTAACAACACCTGCACAGGATTGGTACATCTGAATATCACACCTGCCGGACAGGTACAGAATGGCAACAACTGCCCGAGTTACAACAGGAACGCACAATCCCTCCATCAGTGCTCAGACTGTCTGGAATAGGCTTAGAGAGGCTGAACTGAGGGCATGTAGGCCTTTTGTAAGGCAGGTCCTCACCAGACATCACCGGAAACAACGTTGCCTATTGGCACAAACCCACTGTCACTGGACCAGGCCAGCAGCCATACTGCTCATTCTGTGTGTGATTTCCTGCAAGACAGGAATGTCAGCATTCTGCCATGGCCAGCGAAGAGCCCGGATCTCAATCCCATTGAGCACATCTGGGACCTGTTGGATCCGAGGGTGAGGGCTAGGGCCATTCCCCCCAGAAATGTCTGTTAACTTGCAGGTGGAAGAGTGAGGTAACATCTCACAGCAAGAACTGTCAAATCTGATGCAGTCCATGAGGAGGAGAGGCACTGCAGTACATATTGCAGCTGGTGGCCACGCCAGATACTGACTGTTTCTTTTGATTTTGACCCCCCCACACACACATACATTGATCAGGGACACATTATTCCATTTCTATTAGTCACATGTCTGTGGAACGTGTTCAGTTTATGTCTCAGTTGTTGAATCTTATGTTCATAGAAATATTTACACTTGAAGTTTACTGAAAATAAATGCAGTTGAAAGTGAGATGACGTTTCTTTTTTTTTGCTGAGTTTATATACTACATACAGTTGAAGTCGGAAGTTTACATAGACTTAGGTTGGAGTCATTAAAACTAATTTTTCAACCACTCCTCAAATTTCTTGTGAACAAACTATTGTTTTGGCAAGTCGGTTAGTACACCTACTTTGTGCATGACACAAGTAATTTTTCCAACAATTGTTTACAGACACATTTTACTTATAATTCACTGTATCACAATTCCAGTGGGTCAGAAGTTTACATACACCAAGTTGACTGTGCCTTTAAACAGCTTGGAACATTCTAGAAAATGATGTCATGGCTTTGGAAGCTTCTGATAGGCTAATTGACATAATTTGAGTCAATTAGAGGTGTACCTGTTGATATATTTCAAGGCCTACCTTCATACTCAGTGCCACCTTGCTTGACATCATGGGAAAATCAAAAGAAATCAGCCAAGACTTCAGAAAAACAATTGTAGACCTCCACAAGTCTGGTTCATCCTTGGGAGTAATTTCCAAATGCCTGAAGGTACCACTTTCATCTGTACAACCAATAGTACGCAAGTATGAACACTATGAGACCACACAGCCATCATAACGCTCAGGAAGGACACTCATTCCGTCTCCTAGAGATTAATGTACTTTTGTGCAAATAGTGCAAGTCAATCCCAGAACAACAGCAAAGGATCTTGTGAAGATGCTGGAGGAAACAGGTAGAAAGTATCTTTATCCACAGTAAAATTAGTCCTATATCGACAAAACCTGAAAGGTTGCTCAGCAAGGAAGAAGCCATTGCTCCAAAACCGCCATAAAAAAGCCAGACTATGGTTTGCAACTGCAGATGGGGAGGAAGATCGCACTGATTGGAGAAATGCCCTCTGGTCTGATGAAACAAAAATAGAACTGTTTGGAGACCATCGTCATGTTTGGAGGAAAAAGGTGGTGGCTTGCAAGCCGAAGAACACCATCCCAACCGTGAAGCACTGGGGTGGCAGCATCATGATGTGGGGGTGCTTTGCTGCAGGAGGGACTGGTGAACTTCACAAAATAGATGACAACATGAGGATGGACAGTTATGTGGATATATTCAAGACATCAATCAGGAAGTTAATGCTTGGTCGCAAATGGGTCTTCCAAATGGACAATGACCCCAAGCATACTTCCAAAGTTGTGGCAAAATGGCTTCAGGACAATAAAGTCAAGGTATTGGAGTGGCCATCACAAAGCACTGACCTCAATCCTATAGAAAATGTGTAGGCAGAACTGAAAAAGTGTACACGAGTAAGGAGGCCTACAAACCTGATTCAGTTACAATAGTGGATATATACGATATAAGCTCTGTCAGGAGGAATGGGCCAAAATTCACCCAACTTTTTTTGTGGGAAGCTTGTGGAAGGCTCCCTGAAACGTTTGACCCAAGTTAAACAATTTAAAATCCATGATACCAAATACTAATTGAGTGTATGTAAGCTTCTGACCCACTGGGAATGTGATGAAAGAAATGAAAGCTAAAATACCGTTTTTTTACCATCACTTTGTCACTAATTTCAGAACTTTGTGGTCATTTTTCAAAACTCTAGACACAAAACTCTAGACACAAAACTCTAGACACAAAACTCTAGACACAAAACTCTAGACACAAAACTCTAGACACAAAACTCAAAACGGTCATCACTTGTAACACAGGCTGTCCAATGTTCAACACATTGCATTGTGCATTCATACCTTTAAGGAAACCTTGCACTTGCAGAATCATTGGTTCAAATAACTCATTCATCATGAAATACCATAGGATTATTCATTTAGATCACACACAACATATCGATTGTTTCACTGTGTAGTTGTTCGTACAATCATTAAATACTGTAGTACCAAATGTGTTTTACTATGCTACTTCATATAAATACATTACTGTAAAAGGACTAGTAGAGAGAATACTACAGACACAGTGGAATCATTGAACAGAATATTAAATGTATTCACAGGTTTCCTTGAATCAAAGCAAAGGTAATTAGCTACAAAAAAAAATAAAAGAAATACAGAAAAATGTCAACTGCAGTGTTCCTCACCTGACATCACCTGACATTATCCCACACAATGACATAGGTCACGCCATCAGCTCTACATACCTCATTTAGCTCATCTAGGAAGGTTACATTCGAACAGCGAACACTATGTGGCTGCCTGCAACTCAATATATAGAGTATATTGAGTAGAGAGCTTTAGTGGTTGTTCAACCTAACATTAGAATGGGCAAGATGAGTAATCTAAGCAACTTTGACCGTGGTATGATTGTTGATGCCACACATGGTGATTCCAGCATCTCAGAAACAGCTGCCCTCCTGGGATTTTTACGCACTACAGTCTCTAGAGTTCACAGAGAATGGTGCGATAAACAAAACACATTCAGTGAGAGACATTTCTGTGGGAGAAAAACACCTTGTTAATGAGAGAGGTCAAAGGAGAATGTCCAGATTCATTCAAGACAACAGAAAGGCCACAAACACTCAAATAACAGCTGTTTAAAACAGTGGTATGCAGAATGGCATCTCTTACCGTACAACACCATGAATAATTCAGGCTGTTGTGGAGGCAAAAGGGGGTCCTACCCAGTACTAGATAGGTGTACCTAATAACGTGGCCAGTGAGTGTACAGTAAAGTCAAATCTGAAAACGTGGTCTGAAAAAATGGTACATGGGACCATAGAAACGGTGTCTGATAAAGAATGATGATGAAATATTACATCCAGGTAATGTAGTCCAATTGGTTCATATTCCACGGTAATTGGTGTCAATGGATCTCGTTATCCAGAAACTTTCATGATCTAAACATGGAATATTGTTTGTCAGTTTCCATAAAACTATGCATTAAGATTAATGGAACAGTTACTTATCATTTTGAGCACTTGTATCAATTGATAGTTAGATCATTGTAATAAAATGAACAGACAGTCATTTCAGATGGAATGTGTGAATTGCATTTTGAAATGGTAATACTTTCATATTAAGTTGTGTCATTTTGAACAGGTGATTTTAGTTCAATGAACAAATGATCTTAGCTCCATGTTTATTGTATCCAAGCAATTGGAAAAAGTGTTAGAGTTTTGAAAAATGACATCATTAGTGCCAAAGTGATTGTAAAAAACTGTAAATCATTCTCTCTACTATTATTCTGACATTTCACATCCTTAAAATAAAGTGGTGATCCTAACTGACCTCAAACAGGGAATTCTTACTTGGATTAAATGTCAGAAATTGTGAAAAACCGAGTTTAAATGTACTTGCCTAAGGTGTATGTAAACCTCCAACTTCAACTGTACATCATGTGGCACTCAGGACCCAGTCACTAATGAAAGTTTCAATTTATTACAAGTCATTATAAAACGGGTTGTTTGGATTCTGTTTGTGTTTGTTTGTGTGTGTGTGTGTGCACGGCGTGCGTGCGTGCGTGCGTGCGGCTGAGGATATTGTGCTGGGATGTGTGGGAGGGTGTGGGGGGACTCTGGTGTGTTTGTGACAGAGCAGAATTGAGGGCACTTGAGGGATTCTGTTTCTAACTACAAGCAGGTCTCTCTCTCCCTCTCTTTTTCTTCCTCCCCCTCCCTCCCTCTCTTACTCTGTCACTCGTCTTTTTCTTTCATTCACTCATTTTCCCTTCAATTGCCTTTTTTTGTAATGCATGTCCATCCCTCCTTTCTCTTATTTTCCCCACTTCTCTCCCATTTTCCTCCCTTGTCTCCCTTCCCTTCCCCTCCCTCTCAGGGCTTCTGACATAAAAACACACTTCAGTGAGTGGGACATTTTCCATGATGAAACATTAATGATGTACACAGTTATTTATTCCAATAAAGAAAGAAAGAAAGATAATACATACTACATACATCATGTGGCAATCAGGACCCAATCACTAATGAATGTTTTAATTTATTACAGAGCATTACGAAACGGGTTGTTTGGATTCTGTTTGTGTTTGTGTGTGTGCGTTTGTTTCTGCGTGCATGCATGATGTGTGCGTGTGTGTGTGCGGCTGAGGGGAATAGTGCTGGGCTGTGTGTGGGAGAGGGTGTGTGGGAGCAGTGGTGTGTTTGTGACAGAGAAGAATTGAGGGCACTTGAGGGAATCTGTTTCTAACTACAAGCAGCAGGTCTCTCTCTCCCTCTCTCTTTCTTTCTCCCCCTCTCTCTCCCTCTCTCTTTCTTTCTCCCCCCTCTCTCTCTCCCTCTCTTTCTTTCTCCCTCTCTCTTTCTTTCTCCCCCTCTCTCTTTCTTTCTCCCTCTCTCTTTCTTTCTCCCCCTCTCTCCCTCTCTCTTTCTTTCTCCCCCTCTCTCTCTTTCTTTCTCCCCCTCTCTCTTTCTTTCTCCCCTCTCTCTCTCCCTCTCTCCTTCTTTCTCCCCCTCTCTCCCTCTTTCTCCCTCTCTCTTTCTTTCTCCCCCTCTCTCCCTCTCTTTCTTTCTCCCCTCTCTCTTTCTTTCTCCCCCTCCCTCCCTCTCTCTTTCTTTCTCCCCCTCTCTCTTTCTTTCTCCCCCTCTCTCTCTTTCTTTCTCCCCCTCTCTCTTTCTTTCTCCCCCTCTCTCTCTCCCTCTCTCCTTCTTTCTCCCCCTCTCTCCCTCTTTCTCCCTCTCTCTTTCTTTCTCCCCTCTCTCCCTTTCTCCCCCTCTCTCTTTCTTTCTCCCCCTCCCTCCCTCTCTCTTTCTTTCTCCCCCTCTCTCTTTCTTTCTCCCCCTCTCTCTCTTTCTTTCTCCCCCTCTCTCTTTCTTTCTCCCCCTCTCTCTCTCCCTCTCTCCTTCTTTCTCCCCCTCTCTCCCTCTTTCTCCCTCTCTCTTTCTTTCTCCCCCTCTCTCCCTCTCTCTTTCTTTCTCCCCCTCTCTCTTTCTTTCTCCCCCTCTCTCCCTCTCTCCCTCTTTCTCCCTCTCTCTTTCTTTCTCCCCCTCTCTCTCTTTCTTTCTCCCCCTCTCTCTTTCTTTCTCCCCCTCTCTCTCTCCCTCTCTCCTTCTTTCTCCCCCTCTCTCCCTCTTTCTCCCTCTCTCTTTCTTTCTCCCCCTCTCTCCCTCTCTCTTTCTTTCTCCCCTCTCTCTTTCTTTCTCCCCCTCTCTCCCTCTCTCCCTCTTTCTCCCTCTCTCTTTCTTTCTCCCCCTCTCTCCCTCTCTCTTTCTTTCTCCCCCTCTCTCTTTCTTTCTCCCCCTCCCTCCCTCTCTTACTCTGTCACTCCCATCTTTCTCTTCCATTGCCTTTGTTTGTACTGCATGTCCATTTACTCTTATTTCCCCTCTTCTCTTCCTTTTTCCTCCCGTCTTCCTTCCCTTCTCCTCCCGTCTTCCTTCCCTTCTCCTCCCTCTCCCCTCCCTCTCAGGGCTTCTGATAAAAGAAAAAAACACATCAGAGATTTGGGCATTTTCCCTGGTGAAACATTAATGATGTACACAGTTATTTATTCCAAGAAAGAAAGACAGAAAATCCATACTACATACATCATGTGGCAATCAGGACCCAGTCACTAATGAACATTTCAATTTATTACAAAGCATTATAAAACAGGATGTTTAGAATCTGGATGATGATTGGTTGAAAGCAGGGAGTTATAGCACCACAATCCCCGCATTTCACAGGTAATGCCTGTTTTAACAGTTCCATTAGATTTATCAATGTGCATCCACTGTCCCACAGCCCAGCCAATCAATTTATAAAATTCATTCAATATATATATTAGAATGGATATAAAAGACAGGTAACGGTTGCCTAGCTTTCCTCAATAGCTATCAAATAAAAAACTTACTTACAAGCTCTAAACCAACAATGTTGTTATAAGAAAAATAATAGTTAATAAAAAATAAAAAATGTAAATCAAAGAGCAACATTAAAATTTAAATAATGAGACTATATATGGGGTACCAGTACCGAGTCAATGTACGGGGGTACAGGTTAATCAAGGTCATTGAGGTAATATGTACATGCAGGTAAGGATAAAGTGACTATGCACAGATAATAAACAGATTAGCTGTTTGATTAGATGTTCAGCAGTCTTATGGCTTGGGGGTAAAAACTATTAAGAAGCAATTTTCTCAATTTTCTCCAGTACTGCTTGCTGTGCCGTAGCAGAGAGAACAGTCAATAGGGTTGCTGGAGTCTTTGGTAATTTCTAGGGCCTTCCTCTGACACTGCCTGGTATAGAGGTCCTGGATGGCAGGAAGCTTGGCCCCAGTGATGTACTGGGCGGTACGCATTACCCTCTGTAGCGCCTTGCGGTCAGAAGCCGTGAACCTCGCCAACAGCCAGTGAAATTGCAGGGCGCCAAATTCAAATCGACAGAAATCCCATAATTAAAATACCTCAAACATAAAAGTTTTTTACACCATTTTAAAGATATGAGATCTGAGGACACATGCCAAGTCTTTTCAGTCTCCTGAGGGGAAATAGGTGTGGTTGTCTGGGTGTGTTTGGACCATGATAGTTTGTTGGTGATGTGGACACCAAGGAACTTGAAGCTCTCAATATAATCCACTACAGCCTCGTCAATGAGAATGGGGGTGTGCTCGGCCCCCCTTTTCCTTTAGTCCACAATCTTCTCCTTTGTCTTGATCACGTTGAGGGAGAGGTTGTTGTTCTGGCACCTGTTAAGGCTGTGTAAGGCAGGCAAAGTCAGGTGCAGGAGAGCAGAGTAGAGAAAAGAGGCACACTTTTATTCTGGTCAAAAAATAGGCACAACATGACATCTAAGTGCCCATAAAACACAGAACATGAATGCAAAAGTATAGCGCGTGAACATAGACCATTAACAAATAAACAATTACACAAATAAACAATTACACACAAAGATATGGAAGGGAACAGAGGACTGAATACATGCAGTGTGATTATGGAATGAAAACCAGGTGTGTATGAAACAAGACAAAACAAAAGTATGAGAAGTATGAGAAAAAGTATGAGAAATGGAGCGGAGATGGCTAGAAAGTCGTTGACGCCGATCGCCGAATACCGCCGGAACAAGGAGAGGAGCCGACTTCGGCGGAAATCGTGACAGCACCACACTGTCAGGTCTCTGACCTCTGATCTCATTGTTGTCGATGATCAGGCCAACCACCGTTGTTTCGTCAGCAAACTTAATGATGGTATTGGAGTCGTGCTTGGCCACGCAGTCATGGGTGAACAGAGAGTAAAGCAGGGGACTAAGCATGCACCCCTGAGGGGCCCCCGTGTTAAGGATCAGCTTGGCAGATGTGATGAAACCTACCCTTACCACCTGGGGGCGGCCGGTCAGGAAGTCCAGGATCCAGTTGCAGAGGCAGGTGTTAAGTTCCAGGATCCTTAGCTTAGTGAGGAGCTTTGAGGACACTATGGTGTTGATGGCTGAGCTGTAGTCAATGAACAGCATTCTCACATAGGTGTTCCTTTTGTCCAGGTGGGAAAGAGCAGTGTGGAGTGCAATAGAGATTGCATCATATGTAGGGGTCTGTTGGGGTGCTCTGCAAATTTGGGTGGGTCTAGGGTTCCTGGGATAATGATGTTGATATGAGCCTTGACCAGCCTTTCAAAGCACTTCATGGCTACAGACGTGAGTGCTACAGATCGGTGGTCATTTAAGGCAGGTTACCTGGGTGTTCTTGGGCACAGGGATTATGGTGGTCTGCTTGAAACATGTAGGTATTGTAGACTTGGTCAGGGACAGGTTGAAAATGTCAGCAATGACACTTGCTAGTTGGTCAGGGCCAGTGGTGTAAAGTACTTAAGTAAAAATACTTTAAAGTACTACTTAATTAGTGTAATGGGGTATCTGTACTTTGCTATTTATATTTTGGACAACTTTTACTATTACTTCACTACATTCCTAAAGAAAATATTATATTTTTGCTCAATACAGTTTCCCTGACAACCAAAAGTACTTGTTACATTTTGAGTGCTGAGCAGGACAGGAAAATTGTTACATTTATGAAGAGAACAAGTGGTCGTCCCTACTGTCTATGACCTGTTGGACTAATAACAAAATGTTTTGTAAGTAATTGTAAGTAATGTCTGAGTGTTGAAGTGTGTCCCTGGCTATCCATACATTTTAAATACACAGATTTTGGAATTATTTATAATTATACTTTTACTTTTGATTATTAAGTATATTTACAACCAAATACTTTGACTTTTTTGCACGCAGTATTTTACTGGGTGACTTTCACTTTTCCTTAAATAAAATAAAAAATCCTCAGCAATCTGAACGCAATAATGACAAAGCAAGAACTGGCTTTCAGAATAGTCTGCACATTTATAAAACATCGAAATTGAGCTCAGGTGCATCCTGTTTCCATTGATCATCCTTGAGATGTTTCTATAACTTAATTGGAGTCCACCTGTGGTAAATTACATTGATTAGACATGATTTGGAAAGGCACACACCAGGTACCAAAACATTTCTGCAGCATTCAAGGTCCCCAAGAACACAATGGCCTCCATTATTCTTTTGTTTTATTTTTTGTACTGTGACCCATTTTTCTCCCCAGTTTCGTGATCTCTATTTGGTAGGTACAGTCTTGTCCCTACATGACCCTGCCAAGCCGCACTGCTACTTGACACACTCCTCGCGTAACCCGGAAGCCAGCCGCACCAATGTGTCGGAGGAAACACCGTCCAGCTGGCGACCCAAGCCAGCTTGCAGGCCTCCATCATTCTTAAATGTAAGAAGTTTGGAACAAACAAGACTCTTCCTAGAGCTGGCTGCCGGGCCAAACTTAGCAACCAGGGGAGAAGGGCCTTGGTCAGGGAAGTGACCAAGAACCGATGGTCACTCTGACAGAGCTCCAGAGTTCCTCTGTGGAGATGAGAGAACCTTCCAAAAGGACAACCATCTATGCAGCACTCCACCAATCAGGCCTTTATGGTAGAGTGGCCAGACAGAAGCCACTACTCAGTAAAAGGCACATGACAGCACGCTTGGAGTTTAAATGTAAAATTTCAAAGTGGTTCCAAACTTCAAATTTCAGGTTTAGTCATTAACTCCATATTTTTAAGGTTAGGGATAAGTTCAGGCATTAACTCCATATTTTTAAGGTTAGCGATAAGTTCAGGCATTAACTCCATATTTTTAAGGTTAGGGATAAGTTCAGGCATTAACTCCATATTTTTAAGGTCAGGGATAAGTTCAGGCATTAACTCCATATTTTTAAGGTCAGGGATAAGTTCAGGCATTAACTCCATATTTTTAAGGTCAGGGATAAGTTCAGGCATTAACTCCATATTTTTAAGGTCAGGGATAAGTTCAGGCATTAACTCCATATTTTTAAGGTTAGGGATAAGTTCAGGCATTAACTCCATATTTTTAAGGTCAGGGATAAGTTCAGGCATTAACTCCAAATTTGCAAGGTTAAGATGAGGGTTAAGGCTTGGGATAGGCTTAAAACAAAAATAACTTTCTATTACTGGATTCAAACTTGCAACCTTTGGAATCAGATGCTTAACAACATCCTAGCAAAACCGAAACCTACTTGAAGGTTACAGCGAACACTGTTGCCCCGAGTAGAGAGTTTTCACATCTTCTCCGACAGCATCAGACAGGATGGATGTCAAATACTGACTTTTGTCATGGGTGACCTTGCTGGTACATAAACCCAGGTTTTCTAATGCTATGTATTGGACCAAATCAAATCAAATTTTATTTGTCACATACACATGGTTAGCAGATGTTAATGCGAGTGTAGCAAAATGCTTGTGCGTCTAGTTCCGACAATGCAGTAATAACCAACAAGTAATCTAACCTAACAATTTCACAACAACTACCTTATACACAAGTGTAAAGGGATGAAGAATATGTACATAAAGATATATGAATGAGTGATGGTACAGAACGGCATAGGCAAGATGCAGTAGATGGTATCGAGCACAGTATATACATATGAGATGGGTAATGTAGGGTTTGTAAACATATAAAAGTGGCATTGTTTAAAGTGGCTAGTTATACATGTATTACATAAAGATGACAAGATGCAGTAGATGGTATAGAGTACAGTATATACATATGAGATGGGTAATGTAGGGTATGTAAACATATATATTAAGTGGCATTGTTGAAAATGGCTAGTGATACAATTTTTTACATCAATTTTTCCAATATTAAAGTGGCTGGAGTTGAGTCAGTATATTGGCAGCAGCCACTCAATGTTAGTGGTGGCTGTTCAACAGTCTGATGACCTTGAGATAGAAGCTGTTTTTCAGTCTCTCGGTCCCTGCTTTGATGCACCTGTACTGACCTCACCTTCTGGATGATAGAGGTGTTGTCAGTACAGTTGCATCGAAGCGATATTGGCACATCCCAAAAGAAGCAGTCCTCCATAGGAATTAATAGAATTCTACAGTATTTCAATTTAATGTTTCAAGGACAAAATTACAGTAACATTAGAACATTTTAATAAATTATTATTTAAGGAAAATGTGGGGAAGTGCCAAGATGGAGGTGCGGTGGCTTCAAAAGTGCACCCCTGGTCAGCCATCTAGTGTATATATAAATAATTGGTCATAACATGAGAATAAAACCCTTTCCTGCTGTCAAATGACCAAAGCACCCTCGAGATACCTCATGAGTGGAATGTTCTAAATATTTTTCATAATTTCATAATTTTCATAACTTCTTTTTTAAACCTGTAACATGTGTGAGAGGTGTATACTTTCGTTTCAAAGTAGTTTTGTTTAAGACTACCAAGCAACACTCTGTGTGACCCTGATTTTCCCACTGCAGTAATATTAACAACCAGCCTGTTTGGTTAGCAACTTAAGAAGATCAGAAATAACAAATCATTTTTGCCCGGACTCTATTGTCTGGTGGAAGGATGAAATAAAACGAATGTACTCGGTAAAATAACGTTTTTAAGTAAAACATGTCGATAATCTTTTTTAAATATGTTGGCAACCATTTTATAAACGCAATAAGCTCCTCCAACCTGTGAATTATCGTTTTATAAAATAAATAAGGCCCTAGAACCTGGGAATTACCCTTGGCTTTGCCTCGGACCTAAGAACAGCCCTTGGTCAGGAGTTATCACATGACAATCCCTGGTTTCTCATGTCTTATTACTGTACTTAAATATACATTTAGCTAACAACCAACTGCACACTAACAGGCTGACCACACCACTCACATTACGCGTGCGAGCGTAAAATAAATGTACCCACACTGTTAAGAGTAAATGAGTGAAGAGGTGTGGAGTCAGGCGCAGAGAGCAAAAGATGTGTGAAAAACAACACGCTTTAAAAACATAACATGAACAAAAGTGGAAACACAAATGAACAGAAATATAAACGGACAGCGTGAAACCCAAAAGCCAACCAAATACACTCAAACAAGGAAACAGGCGAACAAGCCCGCACGAAACAGAAGCGGGCTGAACATTTACATTACATATTTACATTTAAGTCATTTAGCAGACGCTCTTATCCAGAGCGACTTACAAATTGGTGCATTCACCTTATGACATCCAGTGGAACAGTCACTTTACGATAGTGCATCTAAATCTTAAAGGGGGGGGGGATACTTATCCTATCCTAGGTATTCCTTAAAGAGGTGGGGTTTCAGGTGTCTCCGGAAGGTGGTGATTGACTCTGCTGTCCTGGCGTCGTGAGGGAGTTTGTTCCACCATTGGGGGGCCAGAGCAGCGAACAGTTTTGACTGGGCTGAGCGGGAGCTGTACTTCCTCAGTGGTAGGGAGGCGAGCAGGCCAGAGGTGGATGAACGCAGTGCCCTTGTTTGGGTGTAGGGCCTGATCAGAGCCTGGAGGTACTGAGGTGCCGTTCCCCTCACAGCTCCGTAGGCAAGCACCATGGTCTTGTAGCGGATGCGAGCTTCAACTGGAAGCCAGTGGAGAGAACGGAGGAGCGGGGTGACGTGAGAGAACTTGGGAAGGTTGAACACCAGACGGGCTGCGGCGTTCTGGATGAGTTGAAGGGGTTTAATGGCACAGGCAGGGAGCCCAGCCAACAGCGAGTTGCAGTAATCCAGACGGGAGATGACAAGTGCCTGGATTAGGACCTGCGCCGCTTCCTGTGTGAGGCAGGGTCGTACTCTGCGGATGTTGTAGAGCATGAACCTACAGGAACGGGCCACCGCCTTGATGTTGGTTGAGAACGACAGGGTGTTGTCCAGGATCACACCAAGGTTCTTAGCGCTCTGGGAGGAGGACACAATGGAGTTGTCAACCGTGATGGCGAGATCATGGAACGGGCAGTCCTTCCCCGGGAGGAAGAGCAGCTCCGTCTTGCCGAGGTTCAGCTTGAGGTGGTGATCCGTCATCGACACTGATATGTCTGCCAGACATGCAGAGATGCGATTCGCCACCTGGTCATCAGAAGGGGGAAAGGAGAAGATTAGTTGTGTGTCGTCTGCATAGCAATGATAGGAGAGACCATGTGAGGTTATGACAGAGCCAAGTGACTTGGTGTACAGCGAGAATAGGAGAGGGCCTAGAACAGAGCCCTGGGGGACACCAGTGGTGAGAGCGCGTGGTGAGGAGACAGATTCTCGCCACGCCACCTGGTAGGAGCGACCTGTCAGGTAGGACGCAATCCAAGCGTGGGCCGCGCCGGAGATGCCCAACTCGGAGAGGGTGGAGAGGAGGATCTGATGGTTCACAGTATCGAAGGCAGCCGATAGATCTAGAAGGATGAGAGCAGAGGAGAGAGAGTTAGCTTTAGCAGTGCGGAGCGCCTCCGTATACAGAGGAGAGCAGTCTCAGTTGAATGACTAGTCTTGAAACCTGACTGATTTGGATCAAGAAGGTCATTCAGAGAGAGATAGCGGGAGAGCTGGCCAAGGACGGCACGTTCAAGAATTTTGGAGAGAAAAGAAAGAAGGGATACTGGTCTGTAATTGTTGACATCGGAGGGATCGAGTGTAGGTTTTTTCAGAAGGGGTGCAACTCTCGCTCTCTTGAAGACGGAAGGGACGTAGCCAGCGGTCAGTGATGAGTTGATGAGCGAGGTGAGGTAAGGGAGAAGGTCTCCGGAAATGGTCTGGAGAAGAGGGGAGGGGATAGGGTCAAGCGGGCAGGTTGTTGGGCGGCCGGCCGTCACAAGACGCGAGATTTCATCTGGAGAGAGAGGGAGAAAGAGGTCAGAGCACAGGGTAGGGCAGTGTGAGCAGAACCAGCGGTGTCGTTTGACTTAGCAAACGAGGATCGGATGTCGTCGACCTTCTTTTCAAAATGGTTGACGAAGTCGTCTGCAGAGAGGGAGGAGGGGGGGGGGGAGGATTCAGGAGGGAGGAGAAGGTGGCAAAGAGCTTCCTAGGGTTAGAGGCAGAAGCTTGGAATTTAGCATGGTAGAAAGTGGCTTTAGCAGCAGAGACAGAGGAGGAAAATGTAGAGAGGAGGGAGTGAAAGGATGCCAGGTCCGCAGGGAGGCGAGTTTTCCTCCATTTCCGCTCGGCTGCCCGGAGCGGGAGGGGAGGACCGAGCCGGCCTGGAGGATAGGGGACATAGAGAGTCGAAGGATGCAGAGAGGGAGGAGAGGAGGGTTGAGGAGGCAGATTCAGGAGATAGGTTGGAGAAGGTTTGAGCGGAGGGAAGAGATGATAGGATGGAAGAGGAGAGAGTAGCGGGGGAGAGAGAGCGAAGGTTGGGACGGCGCGATACCATCCGAGTAGGGGCAGTGTGGGAGGTGTTGGATGAGAGCGAGAGGGAAAAGGATACAAGGTAGTGGTCGGAGACTTGGAGGGGAGTTGCAGTGAGGTTAGTGGAAGAACAGCATCTAGTAAAGATTAGGTCGAGCGTATTGCCTGCCTTGTGAGAAGGGGGGGGAAGGTGAGAGGGTGAGGTCAAAAGAGGAGAGGAGTGGAAAGAAGGAGGCAGAGAGGAATGAGTCAAAGGTAGACGTGGGGAGGTTAAAGTCGCCCAGAACTGTGAGAGGTGAGCCGTCCTCAGGAAAGGAGCTTATCAAGGCATCAAGCTCATTGATGAACTCTCCGAGGGAACCTGGAGGGCGATAAATGATAAGGATGTTAAGCTTGAAAGGGCTGGTAACTGTGACAGCATGGAATTCAAAGGAGGCGATAGACAGATGGGTAAGGGGAGAAAGAGAGAATGACCACTTGGGAGAGATGAGGATCCCGGTGCCACCACCCCGCTGACCAGAAGCTCTCGGGGTGTGCGATAACACGTGGGCGGACGAAGAGAGAGCAGTAGGAGTAGCAGTGTTGTCTGTGGTGATCCATGTTTCCGTTAGTGCCAAGAAGTCGAGGGACTGGAGGGAGGCATAGGCTGAGATGAACTCTGCCTTGTTGACCGCAGATCGGCAATTCCAGAGGCTACCGGAGACCTGGAACTCCACGTGGGTCGTGCGCGCTGGGACCACCAGATTAGGGTGGCCGCGGCCATGCGGTGTGGAGCGTTTGTATGGTCTGTGCAGAGAGGAGAGAACAGGGATAAACAGACACATAGTTAACAGGCTGCAGAAGAGGCTACGCTAATGCAAAGGAGATTGGAATGACAAGTGGACTACACGTCTCGAATGTTCAGAAAGTTAAGCTACGTAGCAAGAATCTTATTGACTAAAATGATTAAAATGATACAGTACTGCTGAAGTAGGCTAGCTGGCAGTGGGTGCGTTGTTGACACTACACTAATCAAGTCGTTCCGTTGAGTGTAATAGTTTCTACAGTGCTGCTATTCGGGGGCTAGCTGGCTAGCTAGTAGTGTTGTTTACGTTACGTTGCGTTAAAAGAACGACAATAGCTGGCTAGCTAACCTAGAAAATCGCTCTAGACTACACAATTATCTATGATACAAAGACGGCTATGTAGCTAGCTATGTAGCTAGCTACGATCAAACAAATCAAACCGTTGTACTGTAATGAAATGAAATGAAAATGTGATACTACCTGTGAATGCGACCGGGTTGTTGAGTTCTATTCAGAAGATGTTGGCTAGCGTTGGCTAGCTAGCAGAGTCTCCTACGTTAAGGACGACAAATAGCTGTCTAGCTAACCTCGGTAAATTAAGATAATCACTCTAAGACTACACACTCTAAACCTAAACAACACAATTATCTTGGAACGAAGATACGAAGACAGCAAAGACAGACTATATATAACCCTATATAACCCTATCCTAACAACCAAACAAGAAACAGGTGCTACCAATTAGACAGAACTAAACGAACACAGAACAACGGATCGGCGATAGCTAGTAGACCGGCGACGACGACCGCCGAGCGCCACCCGAACAAGAAAGGGAGTCACCTTCGGTAATATTCGTGACACATACATGTTATTCAATCATTGCATCCACACCGCTCAAGCGCGTCAACGAGCAACTACGTAGCCAGGCGCTAATGTAGAACTTGGTTCTATTTGTGATATGTGATACGCTGAAAGTCCCGCCTCTCCCATCTCATCATTGGTTTTTAGGAGCATATACCCACGTGGGTGATTGAAAGATGAACTGAGGTCCACACTCCAGTCCAGTTGGTAGTGGTAATGCACCTTAAAATTGGTTGCCAACTGCCATATAAAGTCCAAAAAACAAGAAGAAGCCTGAAGAAGGAGAGATTACTAGAAACAATCTCGGTTTATCCTTTTATCTGTGGATTAATTGTCGGAGAAGAGGACCTTGTGCATTTCAGGTAAAATAACCCAATGTTTATATCCCAGGAAAATTAGCTAGCAACAGCAAGACAGCTAGCTAAATTGCCATAAATGTTCAATGCTTTTCGACCTGTCGTTTTGATCATTCAACCTGCATGTCCTGATCTCGTCTGGTGTGGGTGGACAAAATCAACATGTGCACGATGGCACACGTGCACGCACTGTGCAGTCATTATGTAAGGTGTTGATTTATCATAAAACACTTTGAAACCTACCACCAGCTAATGTTTCCATTTATCACACATAGTAATACATCTACTATCAATCCCACACTGGGCTGCAGATTAGTTGTAGAGGCCTCGGTTTCAGATTGGTTGTACTGTATATTGGTTGTAGGGAGGTCTCAGGGTGGTTGTAGATGATTGGTTGGTATAACACAGACAGCTGAAGACAAATTCAGTGTAATGTATGACTGTGGTGTGACCTGGACTACATCAACAGGACATTCCCATTAGTCTATTGAGCAATTTGAATACAGTGTTGACTTGACATGACAACGAATGAAGAAGGCAGGGAGGCGTTCATAGAATTAGGAATTAAAATACTAATAGGATCTCATTGGAGGTGTTATTGTGACAGGGTAGGAAACAAAGTGTTGGTCAGTGTTTCCCAGGCGAGTGGGACCCTATAATCTTTGGCTACATTAAATGTTTTTTCTTACTTCGTGAAATAGCTAACATATTCATGTTTCACCTCTTCCTCTCTAATTTAGAAAAAGACTGTTGCACAAACAACATGCTGATTTAGGCAAACACCAGCCCTGGTATCAGGATGTATGAGCTCGCTATGTTTGCTCTGACTCAGTAAGATACACAAACTAATAGTGTAATTATAGAGCGCTTGTTGATTTATATTAAGAAGAAAAGTGGAAGCAACATCATTGTCATCAACATATTGCTGAATCTTGACCATGACAATGGAGATTGAAGAGTGAACAGTCTCCAAATTATCTCATGGTTGAGCAACAACAACTGCGCTCCTTAAGTGACAGAAGGCAGAGATTGTTGAGAGAAAGGGAGAGATTTGACTCAGGCAGCAGAGTAAACTATAAAAATGGAGTGACATCACATTTAACAAACCAAACATTTAAAAACTGTTACAGAAGGTAAAGTAAAAACCCAAACCGGTCCGTGCATCAATACCGGTACATAGTAAAATACGGTATACTGCCCAGCCCCAGAGTCTACTGAGCTATATCTCTACCCCCACATAGTCTAGTGAGCTATATCTCTACCCCCACATAGTCTAGTGAGCTACATCTCTACCCCCACATAGTCTAGTGAGCTATATCTCTACCCCCACAAAGTCTAGTGAGCTACATCTCTACCCACACATAGTCTTGTGAGCTATACCTCAAACAGCACATAGTTTAGTGAGCTGTACCTCTAACCCGCACATAGTCTAGTGAGCTATACCTCTACCCCCACATAGAGTCTAGTGAGCTATACCTCTACCCCCACATAGAGTCTAGTGAGCTATACCTCTACCCCCACATAGAGTCTAGTGAGCTATACCTCTACCCCAACATAGAGTCTAGTAAGCTATACTTGTAACCCCACATAGTCTAGTGAGCTATAACTTTACCCCAACATAGAATCTAGTGAGCTGTACCTCTAACCCCCACATAGTCTAGTGAGCGATATCTTTACCCCAACATAGAATCTAGTGAGCTATATCTCCACCCCCACATCATCTAGTGAGCTATATCTCTACCCCCACATAGAGTCTAGTGAGCTGTATCTCTACCCCCACAAAGTCTAGTTAGCTATACATCTTCCCACACATACAGTTGAGTTAGCTATACCTCTACCCAGACATAGAGTCTAGTGAGCTATATCTCTAACCCATAATCAAGTGAGCTATATATCTACCCCACACATAGTCTATTGAGCTATACCTCTACCCCCAAATATAGTCTAGTGAGCTGTATCTCTACCCCCACATAGAGTCCAGTGAGCTATACCTCTACCCACATAGAGTCTAGTGAGCTATATCTCTACCCCCACACAGAGTCTAGTGAGCTGTATCTCTACCCACATAGAGTCTAGTGAGCTATATCTCTACCCCCACACAGAGTCTAGTGAGCTATATCTCTACCCACACATAGAGTCTAGTGAGATGCATCTCTACCCCACAATTAGGTTCTAGTGAGATGTATCTCTACCCCACAATTAGAGTATAGTGAGCCGTATCTCTAACCCCACATAGGTTCTAGTGAGCTATATATCTAACACATATGGTCTACTGAGCTGTATCTCTACCCCACACATAGAGTCTAGTAAGCTGTATCTCTACCCCCACATAGAGTCTAGTAAGCTGTATCTCTACCCCACACATAGAGTCTAGTAAGCTATATCTCTACCCCACACATAGAGTCTAGTAGGCTGTATCTCTACCCCACACATAGAGTCTAGTAAGCTGTATCTCTACCCCACACATAGAGTCTAGTAAGCTGTATCTCTACCCCACACATAGAGTCTAGTAGGCTGTATCTCTACCCCACACATAGAGTCTAGTAGGCTGTATCTCTACCCCACACATAGAGTCTAGTAAGCTGTATCTCTACCCCCACATAGAGTCTAGTAAGCTGTATCTCTACCCCACACATAGAGTCTAGTAAGCTATATCTCTACCCCACACATAGAGTCTAGTAAGCTGTATCTCTACCCCATAGAGTCTAGTAAGCTATATCTCTACCCCACACATAGAGTCTAGTAAGCTATATCTCTCTACCCCACACATAGAGTCTAGTAGGCTGTATCTCTACCCCACATAGTAGAGTCTAGTTTAGAGCTGTATCTCTACCCCACACATAGAGTCTAGTAGAGCTGTGATCTCTACCCCCACATAGAGTCTAGTAGGCTGTATCTCTACCCCACACATAGAGTCTAGTAAGCTGTATCTCTACCCCAACATAGAGTCTAGTAAGCTGTATCTCTAACCCCACATAGAGTCTAGTGAGCTATCTCTACCCCCACATAGAATCTAGTGAGCTCTAGTGAGCTATATCTCTACCCCAACATAGAATCACATAGAGTCTAGTAGGCTGTATCTCTACCCCAGCTATACATCTCCCCACACATAGTCTAGTTAGCTGTATCTCTACCCAGACATAGAGTCTAGTGAGCTGTATCTCTAACCCATAATCAAGAGTCTAGTACACATAGTCTGAGCTATCTCTACCCCCACATAGTCTAGTAGCTGTATCTCTACCCCCACATAGAGTCTAGTGAGCTATATCTCTACCCCCACATAGAGTCTAGTGAGCTATATCTCTACCCCCACAGAGTCTAGTGAGCTGTATCTCTACCCCACATAGAGTCTAGTAGCTATATCTCTACCCCCACATAGAGTCTAGTAAGCTGTATCTCTACCCCACACATAGAGTCTAGTAGGCTGTATCTCTACCCCACACATAGAGTCTAGTAAGCTGTATCTCTACCCCCACATAGAGTCTAGTAGGCTGTATCTCTACCCCACACATAGAGTCTAGTAAGCTGTATCTCTACCCCACACATAGAGTCTAGTAAGCTGTATCTCTACCCCACACATAGAGTCTAGTAAGCTGTATCTCTACCCCCACATCATCTAGTGAGCTATATCTCTACCCCACACATAGAGTCTAGTAGGCTGTATCTCTACCCCACACATAGAGTCTAGTAGGCTGTATCTCTACCCCACACATAGAGTCTAGTAAGCTGTATCTCTACCCCACACATAGAGTCTAGTAAGCTGTATCTCTACCCCCACATAGAGTCTAGTAGGCTGTATCTCTACCCCCACATAGAGTCTAGTAGGCTGTATCTCTACCCCCACATAGAGTCTAGTAAGCTGTATCTCTACCCCCACATAGAGTCTAGTAGGCTGTATCTCTACCCCCACATAGAGTCCAGTGAGCTATATCTATACCCCACACAGAGTCTAGTAGGCTGTATCTCTACCCCCACACAGAGTCTAGTAGGCTGTATCTCTACCCCCACACAGAGTCTAGTAGGCTGTATCTCTACCCCCACACAGAGTCTAGTAGGCTGTATCTCTACCCCCACATAGAGTCTAGTAGGCTGTATCTCTACCCCCACATAGAGTCTAGTGAGCTATATCTCTACCCCACACATAGAGTTCTTGTAAGCTGTATCTCTACCCCACATAAGGTTCTAGTAGGCTGTATCTCTACCCCACACATAGAGTCTAGTAAGCTGTATCTCTACCCCCACATAGAGTCTAGTAGGCTGTATCTCTACCCCCACATAGAGTCTAGTAGGCTGTATCTCTACCCCCACATAGAGTCTAGTAAGCTGTATCTCTACCCCCACATAGAGTCTAGTAGGCTGTATCTCTACCCCCACATAGAGTCTAGTAGGCTGTATCTCTACCCCCACATAGAGTCTAGTGAGCTGTATCTCTACCCCCACATAGAGTCTAGTAGGCTGTATCTCTACCCCCACATAGAGTCCAGTGAGCTATATCTATACCCCACACAGAGTCTAGTAGGCTGTATCTCTACCCCCACACAGAGTCTAGTAGGCTGTATCTCTACCCCCACATAGAGTCCAGTGAGCTATATCTCTACCCCCACATAGAGTCCAGTGAGATGTATCTCTACCCCCACATAGAGTCCAGTGAGATGTATCTCTACCCCCACATAGAGTCCAGTGAGCTATATCTCTACCCCCACATAGAGTCCAGTGAGCTATATCTCTACTCCCACATAGAGTCCAGTGAGCTATATCTCTACCCCCACATAGAGTCCAGTGAGATGTATCTCTACCCCCACATAGAGTCCAGTGAGCTATATCTCTACCCCCACATAGAGTCCAGTGAGCTATATCTCTACCCCCACATAGAGTCCAGTGAGATGTATCTTTACCCCACAATTAGGTTCTAGTGAGATGTATCTCTACCCCCACATAGTCTAGTGAGATGTATCTCTACCCCCACATAGTGTTATTACACACATGGCCACACTGAATATTACTAATGTCACCTCAGAGAACGCTCACACATGTTGGCTGTCACTATTTCAGGAAAAACATGATTTGACAAAAACATTTAAGGGAATATAGTTTTGCTTAGGAGTCCAACAATCTGGAGCCCTTCCTCCCATCTAATTTAAAAAACCTCTTACCTCCTGATAGATGAGACCAATGTTTAATCATAGTGGCTACGTTTTTCTAGGACTCAGGTAAACAGATATTCCATCCAGCTTTCCAGCAATAAGTGTGGAGGGAGTGTATCAATACTGCTTCTATCCAACCACATTGGTCTGTGGGGAGAGACAGAGACAGAGACAGAGAGAGACAGAGTGGAAGACCAAGAGACAGAGGTGGAAAAATACAACGAAAGGGTGTAGGGACTGAGGCGCCCAGAATTACAGAGTGTTACAGACACTCATCTCAACAGTTCCTTGGAGACTACTTCATTACTGGCTCTCCCTCACACTCTCTCCCTGTCCCCCTCTCTAACACATACCCACCCTGTCCCCCTCTCTAACACATACCCTCCCTGTCCCCCTCTCTAACACATACCCTCCCTGTCCCCCTCTCTAACACATACCCTCCCTGTCCCCCTCTCTAACACATACCCTCCCTGTCCCCCTCTCTAAAACATACCCTCCCTGTCCCTCCCTCTCTCCCTCCCTCCTCCTGACTGTTGCTAATTCACAAGTTTCACAATACATTTCCCATTATTATGCATAATTATTTTCCCTTCTCCCTTTCCCTCTATCTCTCTCTTCCTCACACACACACACACACACACACACACACACACACACACACACACACACACACACACACACACACACACACACACACACACACACACACACACACACACACACACACGTGTGTGTGTGTGTGTTAGAGATTATGGGTTAGAGAGGTTTAGGTTTGAGAGAAATAATTTTGGCACCAGGTAATGGTGACAGTAAAGTTGACAGTATCATCTCAAAAGGCGGTTTACTTTCTGTAAACCTTTGGGTTACTTTCCCCTTAAAAGGAAGATGACAAAAAGGTTCCAACCAATGCATTTTGGTGTATCATCATAATGGTCTCTGGCGTGTGGTCAGACTCGCTCAGGTGGAACAAACATTAACTTTTTTCAATGCTGAAATGAATGTAATTGAGAAAGGTCGTAATGTATTTTTTCCACAAACATCCTTTATTTCAACTTAATCCAAGAAGTAATCATCTAGTTTTTCAAAGTATTTGTAATCTGATTCAAATATGTTTGCTGGTAATGTAACTGATTACAGTTACATTTTTTTTGTAATCAGTTTACATGTAATCGATTATTCCCAACCCTGGTAGTCAAAATAACACCCCTCAGACAAAAATGTGGCAAATATTGTATTGCATAATACTGGGCTGTTAGTTGACAATTACCTAATGGTTGTTGTAGGGTTTGAAATTCTTCACCAGAGCCTACAGGAAAACAGACATCCAGACAGTCATTATTGTGCTATTTTTACTCCAGTGTCATATTCATATTCCCCACAGTTTTCCATTGTGAGTTATATAGTCTAGCTCTGTTTGGCTAACCTGTTCAAGCACCCAGGCATTACACAGCAAAAACACTGGGCTGGCTCTTGAGACAATAATTACAATGACCTCATGGTTGTTGTGGTTTGCAGTAATTAACCAGTGTCTACACTGAGACTGGCTGGTTGTAATAGTGAATGGAGAATATTCTCTGTTTTCCACTGTGAGTTGGCTCTGTGATCTAGTTCTGCTTGACTAGCCCAGTCAAGGTCAGTTCCCCCAGCCAGACCATTTGGTCGTTGGCTCTTCAGCATAGGCACTGCCCGAGTGGCCACACAGTCTTAGCACGGTTGGCAGTGCTGAATCATAGAAAATATTTTGTTGGATGCAAGCTAGTGTGGGGAAGAGGGTGCGAGGGAGAATGTGTGATGGGCAAGAGAGAACACAATCGACAGAGAGATATGAAATCTGAGCCAAAGCACTCTCTCTCTCTCTCGCTCTCTCTATCTATCTATGCTCACTGAGCACAGACGTCAATTCAACATCTTTTCCACAGTGGTTCAATGTAATTTAATTGAAGTGACGTGGAAACAAAATTGATTCAACCAGTGTGTACCCAGGGGGGACCCTGCTGCATGTCTCCATGTGGGGATGGGATGTTTCCTCTCTGACATGGTGAATATACTGAGGAGACACATCACGAAGTCTGCTATAAGATGCTATTAGATGATGTGTATGCTAAGACTTCACTGCCTGCCTTAATCACTTTATTTCTCTTTAGTCTAATGTATTTATTTCCCTGGGTATATCAGATACCATAGGAATGACTGCGTTATCTTTTATTGTAAATGCTCTCTCTCCCTCTGTTCTCTTTCCAGAGATGTTGGAGTCCAATAACTTGGTGACATTTGAGGGCCTGGCCAATAGCTCAGCTTACCACACGTTCCTTTTGGATGAGGAGAAGGGTCGTCTGGTGGTGGGAGCCAAGGACCACATATTCTCCTTCAACCTGCTCAACATCAGCAGAGACCTGGCACAGGTACTGTACGCCTTATAATACATCATAACCTGGTCAATTCAGCAGTCATTTGGCACAGGTACTATACTGAACATATAATACAGATATAACCTATTTATGATGCATTATAACCTAGTTCACATCAGCAGATCCCTGGCACAGGTACTGTACACCTTATAATACATTAATAACTATCTATGATACACTACAACCAAGTCAACATCAGCAGAGTCCTTGCAACGGTAACTGTTACATTTGGTCAATATCAACACACTTTTAAATACAATACATTATGAACAAATATGAAAATGCTCTGGAGAATAGCGTCTGCTAAATTACTAAAATGTTAAATGGCGCTGACGGACAGGGCTGCCGTGTTTCTAGCTCTTAGGAAACTTTTTGGGGGCGGCCCGTCAGGAAGTCCAGTACCCAGTTGCACAGGGCGCGGTCGAGACCCAGGGTCTCAAGCTTGATGACGAGTTTGGAGGGTACTATGGTGTTAAATGCTGAGCTGTAGTCGATGAACAGCATTCCCACATAGGTATTCCTCTTGTCCAGATGGGTTAGGGCAGTGTGCAGTGTGGTTGAGATTGCATCGTCTGTGGACCTATTTGGGCGGTAAGCAAATTGGAGTGGGTCTAGGGTGTCAGGTAGGGTGGAGGTGATATGGTCCTTGACTAGTCTCTCAAAGCACTTCATGATGACGGAAGTGAGTGCTACGGGGTGGTAGACGTTTAGCTCAGTTACCTTAGCTTTCTTGGGAACAGGAACAATGGTGGCCCTCTTGAAGCATATGGGAACAGCAGACTGGGATAAGGATTGATTGATTATACCCGTAAACACACCAGCAAGCTGGTCTGCGCATGCTCTGAGGACGCGGCTGGGGATGCCGTCTGGGCCTTCAGCATTGCGAGGGTTAACACTTTTAAATGTTTTACTCACGTCGGCTGCAGTGAAGGAGAGTCCGCATGTTTTAGTTGCAGCGTGTCAGTGGCACTGTATAGTCTTCAAAGCGGCAAAAAAGTTAGTTAGTCTGCCTGGGAGCAAGACATCCTGGTCTGAGACGGGGCTGGTTTTCTATTTGTAATCCATGATTGACTGTAGACCCTGCCACAAACCTCTTGTGTCTGAGCCATTGAATTGTGACTCTACTTTGTCTCTATACTGACGCTTAGCTTGTTTGATTGCCTTGCGGAGGGAATAATTACACTGTTTGTATTCGTCATGTTTCCGGTCACCTTTCCTTGGTTAGAAGCAGTAGTTCGCACTTTCTGTTTCGCGCGAATGCTGCCATCAATCCATGGTTTCTGGTTTGGAAATGTTTTAATCATTGCTATGGGAACGACATCGTCAATGCCCTTTCTAATGTTGTTGTTGGAAGCAATACGGAACATATCCCAGTCCACGTGACCGAAGCTGTCTTGAAGCGTGGAATCAGATTGGTCGGACCAGCGTTGAACAGACCTGAACGCGGGAGCTTCTTGTTTTAGTTTCTGTCTGTAGGCAGGGAGCAACAAAATGGAGTCGTGGTCAGCTTTTCCCGAAAGGAGGGCGGGGGAGGGCCTTATATGCGTCGCAGAATTAGAATAGATCCAAGGTTTTACCAGCCCTGGTTGCGCAATCGATATGCTGATACAATTTAGGGAGTCTTGTTTTCAGATTAGCCTTGTTAAAATCCCCAGCTACAATGAATGCAGCCTCAGGATATGTGGATTCCAGTTTGCAAAGAGTCAAATAAAGTTTGTTCAGGGCCATCGATGTGTCTGCTTGGGGGGGAATATATACGGCTGTGATTATAATCGAAGAGAATTCCCTTGGTAGATAATGCGGTCGACATTGGATTGTGAGGAATTCTGAATCAGGTGAACAGAAGGACTTGAGTTCCTGTATGTTGTTATGATCACACCACGTCTCGTTAATCATAAGGCATACGCCCCCGCCCCTCTTCTTACCAGAAAGATGTAAGAAGAGGGGCGGGGGCGTATCTGAAGGCCATCAGACTGTTAAAAATCCATCACTAACACATTAGAGGCTGCTGCCCTATATACATTAACTTGAAATCACTGGCCATTTTAATAATGGAACGCTAGTCACTTTAATAATGTTTACATATTTTGCATTACTCATCTCATATGTATATACTGTATTGTTTCTTAGTCTATGCCGCTCTGACATTGCTCGTCCAAATATTTATATATTCTGAATTCCATTCCTTTACTTTAGATTGTATGCATTGTTAGATATTACTTGTTAGATATTGCTGCACTGTTGGAGCTAGAAACACAAGCATTTTGCTACTCCCGCAATTACATCTACTGAACACATGCATGTGACAAATACACTTTGATTTGATGTCAAATGTAAACACTCTTATACATACAAGTCTGTTTGCAGTCTATCTGTCTGCATATGTTCCCCAAACCCTGTCCGTCTAAGCCAGTCTCAGCCAGGTATCCAGGGACTCTCTTTCTATAGAGAAATGACTTGTGAATAATTCAGACCTGAGCTGTCGCACAGGATCTCACGCTGCGCCAGGCATGTTAGCCGCTCCCTGCACACCTGGATGAATAATAGAGTAAACGGAAACAAAGTGGAGAACAAATCTCATTGTGACTCCTCTAACTCTACCACATATATATACACACGTGAACGTACATACTGTAGGTGCACGCAGACACACACACATATATCAACGCAATCTAAAAAATATGCCCCACTTACGCAAAAAGTACATTTTTAGCGACGCTGCTGGCAGAAGCACCTCAGCTAATGTAAGGAATGTTAGCTGGCCAGCTGCTTGGTGAAGATGTTAGGGTTAGAGACTGGTTAAAGTTTGTGTCTGATTTAATGTATCTATGTGTATTGTGTAGTGAAGCATCCTTATCTCTCTGTGTCTGTGTAGATCCCGTGGCCTGCATCCACCTCCAGAAGAGATGAGTGTAAATGGGCAGGGAAGGACCTCATGGTGAGTAGCTACCTCATCTTACCCATCACATCTCTCGCTCACATAGTAAGGCCTTTACACTGTCTCTCCCTCTTGGAGTACTGCCTTTTACACTGTCTCTCCCTCTTGGAGTACTGCCTTTTACACTGTCTCTCCCTCTTGGAGTACTGCCTTTTACACTGTCTCTCCCTCTTGGAGTACTGCCTTTTACACTGTCTCTCCCTCTTGGAGTACTGCCTTTTACACTGTCTCTCCCACTTGGAGTACTGCCTTTTACACTGTCTCTCCCACTTGGAGTACTGCCTTTTACACTGTCTCTCCCACTTGGAGTACTGCCTTTTACACTGTCTCTCCCACTTGCAGTACTGCCTTTTACACTGTCTCTCCCTCTTGCAGTACTGCCTTTTACACTGTCTCTCCCTCTTGCAGTACTGCCTTTTACACTGTCTCTCCCTTTTGGAGTACTGCCTTTTACACTGTCTCTCCCTCCCGATGTATTGCCTTTTACACTGTCTCTCCCTCCCGATGTATTGCCTTTTACACTGTCTCTCCCTCCCGATGTATTGCCTTTTACACTCTCTCTCCCTCCCGATGTATTGCCTTTTACACTATCTCTCCCTCCCGATGTATTGCCTTTTACACTGTCTCTCCCTCCCGATGTATTGCCTTTTACACTCTCTCCCTCCCGATGTATTGCCTTTTACACTATCTCTCCCTCCCGATGTACTGCCTTTACACTAGCTCTCCCTCCCTGAGTACTGTCTTTACACTAGCTCTCCCTCCCGGAGTACTGTCTTTACACTAGCTCTCCCTCCCGGAGTACTGTCTTTACACTAGCTCTCCCTCCCGGAGTACTGTCTTTACACTAGCTCTCCCTCCCGGAGTACTGTCTTTACACTAGCTCTCCCTCCCCCTCCCGGAGTACTGTCTTTACACTAGCTCTCCCTCCCGGAGTACTGTCTTTACACTAGCTCTCCCTCCCTGAGTACTGTCTTTACACTAGCTCTCCCTCCCGGAGTACTGTCTTTACACTAGCTCTCCCTCCCAGAGTACTGCCTTTACACTAGCTCTCCCTCCCGGAGTACTGTCTTTACACTAGCTCTCCCTCCCAGAGTACTGTCTTTACACTAGCTCTCCCTCCCAGAGTACTGTCTTTACACTAGCTCTCCCTCCCGGAGTACTGTCTTTACACTAGCTCTCCCTCTCGGAGTACTGTCTTTACACTAGCTCTCCCTCCCGGAGTACTGTCTTTACACTAGCTCTCCCTCCCAGAGTACTGTCTTTACACTAGCTCTCCCTCCCAGAGTACTGTCTTTACACTAGCTCTTTACACTAGCTCTCCCAGAGTACTGTCTTTACACTAGCTCTCCCTCCCAGAGTACTGTCTTTACACTAGCTCTCCCTCCCAGAGTACTGCCTTTACACTAGCTCTCCCTCCCGGAGTACTGTCTTTACACTAGCTCTCCCTCCCGGAGTACTGTCTTTACACTAGCTCTCCCTCCCGGAGTACTGTCTTTACACTAGCTCTCCCTCCCAGAGTACTGTCTTTACACTAGCTCTCCCTCCCAGAGTACTGTCTTTACACTAGCTCTCCCTCCCAGAGTACTGTCTTTACACTAGCTCTCCCTCCCGGAGTACTGTCTTTACACTAGCTCTCCCTCCCAGAGTACTGTCTTTACACTAGCTCTCCCTCCCGGAGTACTGTCTTTACACTAGCTCTCCCTCTCGGAGTACTGTCTTTACACTAGCTCTCCCTCTCGGAGTACTGTCTTTACACTAGCTCTCCCTCCCAGAGTACTGTCTTTACACTAGCTCTCCCTCCCAGAGTACTGCCTTTACACTAGCTCTCCCTCCCGGAGTACTGCCTTTTACATTACAGTGTTGGTATAGTCTGTGTGTTGTCACATGGACAGAAATCTCTGAATCTGATCATAATCCACTGGCCAAGTTAGAGACATCACATGACCATAGTCACATAGAGTCCTACCACAGAGAAGTTGACCTAGCCACTGGGATACAGGGTTAACAGTGGACAGCCAATGGGCTTACAGTCACTACTTTCAACACAGGAGCAGTATCCTAACAACAGCTATGGCTTTGTCGAGACATGGGTATTTGTTAGTTGCAAATGCAGCACGGTTTCAGTCCACACAGTCATATGGCATATCACAAGATCATTTATGTGTGTGTTGTCCTTAGTCTAAGAAGAGTCATGTCAATATCAGTGGCACTTCAATACTGTGAGTCTTGCGTGCATGACTAGCTCAGCCATGTACTGTATATTTGTCCTGTATATCTGTCTCAATACAAGCAGTACACTGTGTAAACACCCAAAGAGACACAGTTGCATCTCTCTCCTTCTGACTTTATTCTCAGATACAGCCTGGGGCCATGTGCTGCCTGCAATATAAGATCTTCGCTCCGCTGTATCTGCCTCACTGAGATCACAGGCACAGGGTCAGCTTCTGCTGAGTTTCTATAGGGCTGATTTTGAAGGGCCATCAGGACTTTTGTGTGTATCTGCGTGTATTTTCTGTAAACATTCTGGCAGAGATGAACGGGGAGCCCTGAAGGATGGTCTTTGTGTTTGAAGGGCATAGGAGACAAGGAGGAGAGGAAGAAAGACCACAGATGCTCTTTGATGAACTGCAACAAAGACACTTGTGAACATGCCATGGGGATACAGTGAGAGAAGGAGAGAGAGAAAATTGCTAATTTCATGTACATCTATGAAGAGGGGAGGGGTAATACACAGGGCCAGGAAAAATAAAGTTGTGCCAAAAAGTTAGATTACGGGTCTTTACGTCCAAGCTTCGCTAACTCTTACGAAACTTCCATCATACAAACTCTGTTGGTTCAGTGCATGGTTTGGCCAATGGGTTCACACTGTTAAACTTGATCTCACAAAAAACTCTAACACCATCCAAATCACACTAGCGCGAGAAACGTTAACGTTATCTGATCATCAACCAGGTAAACCACCCTGAAATGACAGACACCTCTTCAGAAGACAACAAAGGCATATACAACCAACAGAGCCGTTCTCTGTTGGTGACCTACTAAAGGCAGATAGACGTAGTCATGCATTATTTGTGGTTCTTATTTCTCTTGTGATGACATTCATTTTGATATGAGGTCAGAGGCCTGCTGCCTGCTCAGGCAAGTGCTGACGAATCACAGGGGAAACTGTCTTCGCAGCATGGAGACACACACACACACACACACACACACACACACACACACACACACACACACACACACACACACACACACACACACACACACACACACACACACACACACACACACACACACACACACACACACACACACACACACACACACACACACACACACACACTACACAGTAGGCTCAGACGAGGTTATAGTATGTGATACTCATAACATTTTGTTGTTGTGGGACATTTGCTTGTTGGTTGCAGTGCAGTTATGCATTGAAAATCTTACTGTTGATGTCCATCATAAAAATCCTGGCTGTTTTAATACTCAGATGTCTCTGAGCCTTTCTGATCAGGAATCTGGATTGGAGAGATCATGAGTACACATGGGGAGAGGGAAATGGAGAGAGAGGAGAAGGATGGAGAGAATAAAAGATAACTGAGAATTACAGATTACTGGTCTCAATCTGATCAGCGAGTTGTTGAGTTATTACACAGCACAACAGTCTAGATTATCTCGAAAACACCACAACCGTGACTCACTCAGCTGGCCTTGCCATGATGTCATTTGTACAGTAAAATCAATCAGGGCTGTTCCTTTTCCCAACACTGTTATTCATATGTAGATCAGGTCATTCCTAAATATTCCTGGAAAAGTACTTATATATTATACAGACAGGACAAGTCTTTAATTCTGATGCCCTTAATTCCCTCAATTGAAATGTTTGTTTTCCTGCATAGCTCTATGTGATGTTGTGTTACGTCCAGAGAGGGTGAACCCTTTTCTCTGTCCAGTGGATCAGCTCTATAGGAGGGCCTGCTTCTGATGAACAAACTGGGTTTTGACCCAAATGGGCAGGACTGGGTTTTGACCCAAATGGGCAGGGCTGGGTTTTGACCAAAATGGGCAGGACTGGGTTTTGACCCAAATGGGCAGGACTGGGTTTTGACCCAAATGGGCAAGGCTTGGTTTTAACCCAAATGGGCAGGGCTGGGTTTTGACCCAAATGGGCAGGACTGGGTTTTGACCCAAATGGGCAGGACTGGGTTTTGACCCAAATGGGCAAGGCTTGGTTTTAACCCCAATGGGCAGGGCTGGGTTTTGACCCAAATGGGCAGGGCTGGGTTTTGACCCAAATGAGCAGGACTGGGATTTGACCCAACTGGGCAGGATTGGGTTTTGACCCAAATGAGCAGGACTGGGTTTTGACCCAACAGCTTTAGACAGCTTTATCCTCTATGTTAGTTGTTTACAGAAACGGTTTATCTCCTGGCAAACCCATGCTTTAAATAAAATGTCTCTCTTTCTCTATCTCCAGAGGGAATGCGCTAACTTCATCAAGGTGTTGCAGCCTTTTAACCAGACCCATCTGTATGTATGTGGAACCGGAGCCTTCCACCCTGTCTGCGCCTACTTGGAGGTGGGGAAGAAACTAGAGGTATACCAACCAGTAATACCCTATTCAGCCATCTGTCAGCTTACTGCAGTTATAGCTTTAGTATTCTACTATTTACTAACCAGTATGAACCTTGGTAGAAGAAAAGGGGAAGGGGGATACCTAGTCAGTTGTACAACTGAATGCATTCAACTGAAATGTGTCTTCCGCATAGGGCATGTCATGGTTCTGACTGATTCAAATCTTGTGTGAGCTACAACTAGACTATAGTATTAAGAAAAACTCTTCACTGAAATGTGATATTATGGTTTTGGGTTTCGATTTAAATTCATAAGCCGTGGAGTGTGAGGTAATCTCTCGTAATGATTCGCTCATGGCCTTAGGAAAAGTTTTATTCATTCAGTACATGAGGTGGAAAATTAAACAGAGTTTCATCGTTTAGAGGTTCCCAATTCGCTGTGTGTGTGTGTGTGTGTGTGTGTGTGTGTGTGTGTGTGTGTGTGTGTGTGTGTGTGTGTGTGTGTGTGTGTGTGTGTGTGTGTGTGTGTGTGTGTGTGTGTGTGTGTGTGTGTGTGTGTGTGTGTGTGTGTGTGTGTGTGTGTGTGTGTGTGTGTGTGTGTGTTCTATGTCTCCTCTCAATGTTAGTGAGTCAGGCTTATAAATGTGTTTCCTATTCATTAGACTGCAGTCATTTTCAGAGAATTAGAGAGGGAGAATAGCTCTGAGAATAGCAGTCTTCTCTCTTTACTGCCCTGACTGTGGCCCCTGGTTAAAGTGACTCTAGGAGCAGGTAAAACATCTAGTTCTGAAAAAATAGAGAGATTTGTTTTCCAAGACGCCAACTTCATGCGTTGATGTCAATAGGACATCAATGCAATAAACTCTGAATTATAAATGCTCTTTATGTTGACCTATTTTTCATGTAATAGGACAGTGTGTTCAGGCTGGAGCCCCTGATAGAGAACGGTCGGGGGAAGAGCCCTTATGACCCCAAGCTGCTCACAGCGTCCATGCTCATCGGTGAGTGACCCAAACAAACAAGCATACTCAACTTTTTTTTAAGGCACCAATTTCCCCCAGAACTTTTCACCACATAAAGAGGGAGTTGTACCTCTTCTCTCATCTCCACTCATTCATTAAGCATATTTACAGCTGAGAGGAAGTGGGTGAATGACAGGGCTGGCTATATATAGTGTTCATCATTAGGAGTGCTCTACAGTGGACACCCACTCATTTCCATGCCTATATGTAGTGGACGCATGTGTGTGTGTCAGCTTCATTTCTTCACCATGTTCAGGACTAGTCATACTTTATGACATCACATCGCTCCAACCAATAGATGGTCATTTTCCATCACCCTTTATCTCCTCCTGTCTCTCTCTCTCTCTCCTCTTACCACATCTCCTTGCTTCTCTTTCTCACATCTCTGATTTCTCCTCTCATCCATGTCTCCTCTCTCGCTCTCTCTTGCTCTCTCTTACTCTCTCGCTCTCTTACCCTGTATCCCTCCTCTCTCTCTCACTCTCTATCTTTCCTCTTACCCCGTCTCCCTCCTCTTTCTCTCCTCTTCCTCCTGTCAGCCCTGTCTCCCTATCCTCTCTCTCCTCGATCTTCTCCCACCCATGTCTCCCCTTCTCTCTTTTTCTTAATACCCCTCCCTCCTTTAATGCTCTCTTAATGCAACCACCTGGCCCTCTTAGTCTCTTCCTGTTAAATCTGACTTTCACACTTACTTGTTCTGGTTTATTATCTGATAGATGGAGATGTTCCTTGTGAGAACACATTCTACTTGTACTGTTAAGCCTGCAACCACCATACTGTACCTGATAGACTAATACAGACACGAAAGGTCATGAGACGCACACACACACACAGGATACACAAACACTCACATGCACACGCACAAAAACATATATTGCAGCATGCACACACACGTTCACACATACACCTGATATTGTCCTCCTCCCCTGTCCTCCAGATGGCGAGCTGTATTCTGGGACGTCAGCGGACTTCATGGGGCGGGATTTTGCCATCTTCCGTACGTTGGGACAGCATCACCCCATTAGAACTGAGCAACACGACTCCCGCTGGCTGAATGGTGAGATGGAAATAAAGATCATTCTCAGTTCTGATGTTCTCAGTTCAGTGAACTATGCTTGCATGATGAAAAACCTTGCTTGAGTCCTGAAGACTTGTGTTAGCTCCCCAAGATGATACCCAGGCTATAGCTCAGCATGGTAACAGTCTGTTGGCATGCAGACCAGTCTGATTGAATGCATTTCGTCTCAAATTGAGACAGAAAGTGTTTCAAAGACAGAAACTAAAAAGACAGAAACTGAGACAAGTTTTTCACAGAGTAAGAGAACAAAGGAGACATACAGAGAAAACAGAGAAGCGTGAGAGGGAGGACAAAAGAAGGAGGGAAAGGGAATAACAAAAATAGGCAGCATTAAGTATAAATCCTCCAAGATTGACATGGCTGTGGTGGGGGAGTGGTAGCAGACACAGTGGCTCGATTGCAACAAACAGGCAGAACCCAACATGCTCCTGAGGTTATCGCTGGATTTCTTAAAACGCTACAAATGGGAAATTACATGCACCTATGGCCTAAACTGAGCTGCATTGCAACGAAAAACCCACAAGGATAGACCAGCAGATCAATTGATCTCTCGCTGTTACCATGTCAAGTGATTATGCGGACAGCTAGTCTAGATTCTTTACTCTTGCCCCCAATGAAATATCGACTCACTCTGTGTGCAATATATCACGACTCAGGATATGACCCAATACTATTTATTATACAAATGGGCAAGCAAAGGGCAGGTCGAGGGCAGACAGAGGTTCCTAACCCAAAGCACGGTCAAACAGGGACAGACCGGCAGGCAGGCTCAGGGTCAAGACAGGCAGATAGGTCAGATCTGGGAAGACTAGAAAAACAAACTTGAGCGCAGGAGAAACGGGAAACACGCTGGTAAGACAAGGCAAGACAAACTGGCACAGACAAACAGAAAATGCAGGTATAAGTACACAGGAGATAATGGGTAAAAATGGGAGACACCTGGTGGGGGGTGGAGACAGGCATAAGACAGGTGAAACAGATCAGGGTGTGACAGTACCCCCATCCCCCATCCTCCTCCTGGTGGCTCAACCTGGAGTCCTAACCGGGCACATAGCTTGTTGACCAGGGGGGCCGGAACTGGGTCCAGGATGTTCCTAGTGGTAACCCTGCAACTCTCCTCCGGGCCATAACCCTCCCTGTCAACCAGGTACTGGAATCCCCTGCTCAAGGTCGAACATTCAGGAGGCGCCTGTATGCAGGTTTGGCCGTCGATTGGTTGGGGGGAGGGGCGGGCCTGGAGACACAAGACAAAGGGCTATGAGACAGATGTTTAATTCCTAGACACATAAAAAGTGGGATGTACAGTGGGGCAAAAAAGTATTTAGTCAGCCACCAATTGTGCAAGTTCTCCCACTTAAAAAGATGAGAGAGGCCTGTAATTTTCATCATAGGTACACTTCAACTATGACAGACAAAAAGGGGAAACAAAATCACAGAAAATCACATTGAAGGATTTTTAATGGATTTATTTGCAAATTATGGTGGAAAATAAGTATTTGGTCAATAACAAAAGTTTATCTCAATACTTTGTTATATACCCTTTGTTGGCAATGACAGAGGTCAAACATTTTCTGTAAGTCTTCACAAGGTTTTCACACACTGTTGCTGGTATTTTGGCCCATTCCTCCATGCAGATCTCCTCTAGAGCAGTGATGTTTTGGGGCTGTTGCTGGGCAACACAGACTTTCAACTCCCTCCAAAGATCTTCGATGGGGTTGAGATCTGGAGACTGGCTAGGCCACTCCAGGACCTTGAAATGCTTCTTACGAAGCCTCTCCTTCGTTGCCCGGGTGGTGTGTTTGGGATAATGTTCATGCTGAAAGACCCAGCCACGTTTCATCTTCAATGCCCTTGCTGATGGAAGGAGGTTTTCACTCAAAATTTCACGATACATGGCCCCATTCATTCTTTCCTTTACACGGATCAGTCGTCCTGGTCCCTTTGCAGAAAAACAGCCCCAAAGCATGATGTTTCCACCCCCATTCTTCACAGTAGGTATGGTGTTCTTTGGATACAACTCAGCATTCTTTGTCCTCCAAACACGACAAGTTGAGTTTTTACCAAAAAGTTATATTTTGGTTTCATCTGACCATATGATATTCTCCCAATCTTCTTCTGGAACATGCAAATGCTCTCTAGCAAACTTCAGACGGGCCTGGACATGTAGTGGCTTAAGCAGGGGGACACGTCTGGCACTGCAGGATTTGAGTCCCTGGCGTGGTGTAGTGTGTTACTGATGGTAGGCTTTGTTACTTTGGTCCCAGCTCTCTGTAGGTCATTCACTAGGCCCCCCCGTGTGGTTCTGGGATTTTTGCTCACCGTTCTTGTGATCATTTTGACCCCACGGGGTGAGATTTATTTATTTTGCTCCTTTGCACCCCATTATTTTTATTTCTACTTTGCACATTCTTCCATTGCAAATCTACCATTCCAGTGTTTTACTTGCTACATTGTATTTACTTTGCCACCATGGCCTTTTTTTGCCTTTACCTCCCTTATCTCACCTCATTTGCTCACATCGTATATAGACTTGTTTATACTGTATTATTGACTGTATGTTTGTTTTACTCCATGTGTAACTCTGTCTCATTGTATGTGTCAAACTGCTTTGCTTTATATTGGCCAGGTCGCAATTTTAATTGAGAACTTGTTCTCAACTTGCCTACCTGGTTAAATAAAGGTGAAATAAAAAATAAATAAATAAAAGATCTTGTGTGGAGCCCCAGATCGAGGAAGATTATCAGTGGTCTTGTATGTCTTCCATTTCCTAATAATTGCTCCCACAGTTGATTTATTCAAACCAAGCTGCTTACCTATTGCAGATTCAGTCTTCCCAGCCTGGTGCAGGTCTACAATTTTGTTTCTGGTGTCCTTTGACAGCTCTTTTGTCTTGGCCATAGTGGAGTTTGGAGTGTGACTGTTTGAGGTTGTGGACAGGTGTCTTTTATACTGATAACAAGTTCAAACAGGTGCCATTAATACAGGTAACGAGGGGAGGACAGAGGAGCCTCTTAAAGAAGAATTTACAGGTCTGTGAGAGCCAGACATCTTGCTTGTTTGTAGGTGACCAAATACTTATTTTCCACCATAATTTGCAAATACATTCTTTTTAAATCCTACAATGTGATTTTCTGGAGAAAAAACATCTAATTTCGTCTGTCATAGTGTACCCATGATGATCTTTTTAAGTGGGAGAACTTGCACAATTGGTGGTTGACTAAATGCTTTTTTGCCCCACTGTATATGGAGGGTGCAGAAGACGAACAGCAGCGGGGCTAAGGATTTTAGAGATGGGGAAGGGGCCTATAAAAATGGTGGGAAAGTTTACGGGACTCCACTCAGAGGGGCAGATCCCGAGTGGACAGCCATACCCTCTGCCAGAGACGATAGCGGGAAGCAGGGGTCCGGTGGTGGTCCGTCTGTCACCGATATCTGGAGGTGGTCTTGAGAAGGCCGGGCTCTCTTCCAGGTACGACGACAGTCGGATGAACATGTGGGCAGAGGGTTTGTTGACTTTTTGCTCAGGGAAGAGCAGGGGTTGAACACTGAACACTCAAAAGGCCAGTGGCCAAGCAGGGAAGGATGTTGTGGGAATATTCCACCCACACAACTTGCTGGTTCCAGGTGGTGGGGTTGGGGGAGACGAGGCAATGAAGAGCCATCTCCAGGTCTTGATTGGCTCGCTCCAACTGGCCATTAGACTGGATGAAAGCCAGAGGACAGGCTGGCTGATGACCCAATGAGGGTGCAGAACGCCTTCTAGAACTGGGAGAGACCATGTCGACCGGAAGTCCATGGATCTGGAAGACGTGCTGCACCATGAGCTGGGCAGTCTCCTTGGCTGAAGGCAACTTGGGAAGGGGAATTAAATGGCCAGCTTTGGAAAACATGTCCACCACCGTTAGGATCTCTATCAGATTCCCATCTGATGGGGGGAGACCAGTTACGAAGTCCAAGGTGATATGAGGCCAGGGGCGGTGAGGAATCAGGAGTGGTTGAAGAAGGCCTTCCAGAGCTTGCCGCGGAGTACCTGTGCAAACACACAGTGTAGGCGGCGATGAACTCTGAGACGTCATGAACCATGGTGGGCCACCAAAACCGAAAGCCAAAGTCCGACGGGAGCCAGGATGGCAGGTGAGTCTGGAGGAACGGGCCCATACCAGGACAAGAGAACGGAGTCTTGGACAAACATCCAGTTAGCATGTAGGAGATTTAATGAAATTTAAGTGAGTGAATAACAGCCTTGAGCCTGTCTTGAATTGAGGCACTAGGTGGTTCAGACACATACCAGATTCTTATGGTCAGTCCGAGACTAAGTATGGATGTTCTGCCACCTCTAACCAGTGCCTCCACTCCTCCAACGCCATCTTAACTGTGAGTAGCTCTCAATTTTTCACATCATAGTTCCTCTCAGCTGGGTTAAGACGGTGGGAAAGGAAGGTGCAGGGATGCAGCTTTTAGTCCTGGGCAGAACACTGGGACAGGACAGCCCCTACTCCGACGTTGGAGGCGTCGACATCCACCACGAACTGATGGGACGAGTCCAGGTGGATTAAGATGGGAGCTGTAGTGAAACGATACTTGAGATTTGAGAATGCCCGGTCTGCTGTTGGAGACCATATGAAAGGAACCTTGGGAGAGGTGAGTGCTGAGGAAGGAGGAAGCCAAGGTGCTGCAATGCCGGATGAAGCGGCAGTAGAAATGAGCAGATCCCAGAAAATGTTGCAACTGCACTCTGGATGTGGGTTGAGGCCAATCCACCACCGCTCTCACCTTGTCAGAATCCATCTGAATATTTCCTGTACCGATGGCGTATCCTAGGAAGGAGATGGTGGAGCAATAGAATTCACATCTCTGCTTTAACAAACAGCTGGTTCTCCAGGAGATGCTGGATGAACTGTTGGACACAGAGGATGTGCTCTTGAGCTGACTGGGGAAAATGAGGAGGTCGCCAAGGTAGACAAATACAAACTGGTTCAACATGTCGTAGAGCACATCGTTGACAATGGCCTGGAACACTGCGGGAGCGTTGGACAATCAGAATGGCATCACTAGGTACTTGTCGAGTCCGCTATCCATGTTAAAGACTTCCATTTGTCTCCTTCCCGTATCCGAACAAAATAGCAGGTGTTCCGAAAGTCCAACTTCGAGAAGATGGTAGCCCCCTGGAGAGGTACGAAAACTGAGGAGATGAGTGGTAACGGTTTTTAACCGTGATATCATTAACCTCTTAGCGCCACCTGAAACGTCTGCGTCCCACCCAGCCATCAGGAAATGCAAATGTGCCACGCCAAATGCTAATAGCACTCGTTAAAACTCAAACGTTCATTAAAACACACATGCAGGGTACTGAATTAAAGCTACACTCGTTGTGAATCTAGCCAACAAGTCAGAGTTTTAAAATGCTTTTCGGCGAAAGCATGAGAAACTATTATCTGATAGCATGCAACACCCCGAAATACCTGAAGGGGACCTAAACAAAAGAATTAGCGTAGCCGGCGCTACACAAAACGCAGAAATAAAATATAAAACATTCATTACCTTTGACGAGCTTCTTTGTTGGCACTCCTATATGTCCCATAAACATCACTATTGGGTCTTTTTTTCTAGATTAAATTGGTCCATATATACCCAAAATATCCATCTATGAAAACTGTGTGATCCATAAAAAAACACAGTTTCAAAACGCAACGTCATTTTTTTTAATTAAAAAAGTTGCCTATAAACTTTCACAAAACACTTCAAAATGCTTTTGTAATCCAACTTTAGGTATTAGTAAACGTTAATAATCTATCAAATTGATCACGGGGCGATGTGTATTCAATAGCTCCACGTCTTCAAATCATGGTCGGAAATCTCTCCTCCAAAACATCCTGTCGTACACCGGATGGTATGGGGTCTCTCTTCTTCGTTTGACCAAGGAACAACCTCCAGGCAATTGCCAAGACTGGCGACATCGTGTGGAAGCTGTAGGACTTGTAAGCTCGGAGCCATCTATTTTGCTGTGACATAGACAATACATGCAACTGGCGCATTGATATTTTTTCCACTTTTTGGTGATCAGTTTTCCTTGGGCTTTTCGACGAAACACACGTTCTGTTATAGTCACAGCCGTGATTTAACCAGTTTTAGAAACATCAGAGTGTCTTCTATCCACACATACTAATCATATGCATATACTATATTCCTGGCATGAGTAGCAGGACGGTGAAATTTTGCGCGATTTTTAACAGAATGTTCGAAAAGGTAAGCCATAGCCTTAAGAGGCCCCGGTAGTCGATACAAGGACGCAGGGTTTTGACCTTTTTCTCCACAAAGAAGAACCCTGCACCAGCAGGGGAGACAGATGGATGAATACTCCCTGCCGCAAGAGAGTCCCCAATGTACTTCTCCATAGGCTTGGTCTCCGGACCCGACAGGGAATAAAGTTGGCCCCGAGGTGGTGTAGTACCCGGGAGGAGGTTGATGGCGCAGTCGTAGGGTCGATACGGAAGAAGAAATGCGGTGCGTGCCTTGTTTGTAAACCTTCTGGAGGTCCTGGTACTCCGCAGGAACAGTGGAGAGATCCGAGGCTTTTCCCAAGCCCACAAAAAGACATTCCTGGGGCAGGCTCTGCTGACTTCAGACAATGTGCATGACAAAACGGACTCCAACCCATGATAGATCTAGGAGCTCAGTCGATCACGGGATTGTGCCTCTGGAGCCATGGAAACACCAAAACCATGGGTACATAAGGGGATTCAATGAGTAGGAACTGCATAGACTCACTGGGATTACCTGACACTCGCAGGTTGATAGGAACCGTATTGTGGGTAACTCAATAAAGTGGGTAACTGCCAATAAAGTACCCATCCAGCACAGTGACATGCAAGGGAATGGAAAGGGGTGGTGTGGAGATACCCAGCTCCGACACTAGGGGAGTGTCCATAAAACTCTTGTCGGCCCCAGAGTCAATGAGCACCCAGAGAAATTGGGAACGGTCACCCCACAGCAGGATGGCATGAAGATGGGTACGAGTAATGAGCAGATTGGAAACTCCCCGTATGGCTCACCAGCATATTCATAATACTGATGAGCCTGGTCTTTTAATGGACAGGTTGATATGTAATGTCCTGAAGTATCACAATACAGACAGCTCTTGGTGCTCAGTCTGTGCAAGCATTCAACAGGAGACAATCCTCCCCAGTTGCATGGGCTCCAGAGGAGATGAGTCGACTGTACTCTGAGATTACCGAGGGAATTTGGGTGATGTCGGATTCTCTCGGCCCTGTGGACTTCGGGAACTTCCAGGATTCTTCAGATGCGAGGTGGGAATCATGGATGAGCGAGTGTGGCCAGGAGCAGACCTCCTCTTCTCCCTCCTACGTTCCCGTAGCCACCCATCGATCCGTATGGTCAAAGCTATGAGAGAGTTGAGATCTAATGGCAGCTCCCGGTCTGCAAGCTCATCATTAATCACCTCTGATAATCCATGAAGGAACGTGTCGAACAGGGATTCAGGGTTCCAGGCACTCTCGGCGGACAAAGTGCCAAAATCCACTGCGTAGTCTGCCAGACTACAGGAATCTTGATGCAGTTGAAGAAGCTTTTCAGCAGCCTCTCTTCCGGACAACGTAGAATCAAACATCTTTCTTACCTCCGCCACAAACTCCAGACTGAGACAAACGGTTGATTGTTGCTCCCACACCACCGTAGCCCAGGCAAGTGCTCTCCCAGACATGAGAGTTATCAGGTACACTAATTAAGAAGGCTGCAGATCGAAGATGAGGGAGCACTGGGAGAGAAACTCGTGGCAGGATCCTAGATTTCCAGCATAGTGCTTCAGAGGAGGTAAGTGGGGTTGACAGAAAGCCAGGGTAGGCTGGGGAGAAACGCCGATGATTACTGAGATTCTAGAAGGCTACCGTAGTGGCTTTCTGTCTGCTTGGGTGCAAACAGCGTTGCGGAGCTGGTCCGAGTCTGCTGGGTCAGTCATGGACAGTTCGTACTATCACGACTCAGGATATGAACCAGATGTAGACACAGGAGGGGGATAGTTCCATATTATACAAAGGGGCAGGCAACGTGCAGGTCGAGGGCAGGCAGAGGTCCGTAATCTAAGGCAGGGTCAAACAAGGACAAAACAACAGGCAGGCTCAGTTTCAGGACAGGCAGATAGATCAGATCCGGGAAGACTAGAAAACAAAGTTGAGAGCAGGAAAAATGGGAAACACGCTGGTAAGATCTGACAAGCCAAAACGAACTGGTACAGACAAACAGAAAACGCAAGTGTAAATACACAGGAGATATTGGGGACAAATGGGAGACACCTGCTGGGGGTGGAGACAAGGCAGGTGAAACAGATCAGGGTGTGACACAATAATAGTGTTAACTTCTTGCGTTGAGCCATCCCGGATCCGGTATCGTGACTACAGCCTCAAGCTCATTACCATAACGCAACGTTAACTATTAATGAAAATCGCAAATTAAATTAAATTAATCTATTTGCTCTCAAGCTTAGCCTTTTGTTAACAACACTGTCATCTCAGATTTTCGAAAATATGCTTCTCTACCATAGCAAACTAGCATTTAGCATTAGCATTAGCAGGCCACATTTTCACAAAAACCAGCAAAAACATTCAATAAATAATTTACCTTTGAAGAACTTCGGATGTTTTCAATGAGGAGACTCTCAGTTAGATAGCAAATGTCCAGTTTTTCCTGAAAGATTTTTTGTGCAGGAGAAATCGGTCCGTTTGGTGCGTCACATTTGGCTACCAAAAAAAACGAAAATTCAGTTATCCAAACGCCAAACTTTTTTCCAAATTAACTCCATAATATCGACTGAAACATGGTAAACATTGTTTAGAATCAATCCTCAAGGTGTTTTTCACATATTTCACATATCTCTTCAATCAATGTAAATTGAATGCCACTGGGAATTACGCACCAATTTAGACAAAGGCCACCGGACGGCCCCCTGGCAAATGTAGTCTCTTATGGCCAATCTTCCAATGATATGCCTACAAATACGCCACAATGCTGAAGACATCTTGAATGAACGGCAGAGCGCATAAGCTCGTTCCCAGCATATTCACAGCCATATAAGGAGACGTTAGTAAACACAGCGTCAAAAATCCTGTTAATTTCCTGTTAGAAGTTGCATCTTGGTTTCGCCTGTCGCATTAGTTCTGGGGCACGCACAGATAATATCTTTGCAGTTTTGGAGAGGTGAGTGTTTGTCTTTCCAAGGCTGTCAATTCCATGCATAGTCGAGCATCTTTTCGTCGCAAAATATCGCGCTTAAAACGGGCACGTCTTTTTATCCAATAATGACATAGCGCACCCATAGACGCAAGAAGTTAAACATTCTTTTTTAATGACTACCTCATCGCTGTACCCCACACATGCAATTATCTGTAAGGTCTCTCAGTCGAGCAGTGCATTTCAAACACAGATTCAACCACAAAGACTAGGGAGGTTTTCCAATGCCTCTCAAACAAGGGCACCTATTGGTAGATGAAAAAAAGACATTGAATATCCCTTTGAGCATGATGAAGTTACAACAAAGATACAGGCGTCCTTCCTAATTCAGTTGCCAGAGAGGAAGGAAACTGTTCAACGATTTCACCATGAGGCCAATGGTGACTTTAAAACAGTTACAGTTTAATGGCTGTGATAGGAGATAACTGCAGATGGATCAACAACATTGTAGTTACTCCACAATAATAACCTAAATGATTAGAGTGGAAAGAAGGAAGCCTGTACAGAATAAAAATATTCCAAAACATGCATTCTGTTTGCAATAATGCACTAAAGGAAAACTGCAAAAAATGTGGCAAATAAATGTACTTTACGTCCTGAATACAAAGTGTTATGTTTGGGGCAAGTCTAACACAACTGAATTACTGATTACCCCTCTTCATATTTTCAAGCATGGTGGTGGCTGCACCATGTTATGGCTATGCTTGTCATCAGCAATGACTAAGGAGTGTTTTAGGATAAAAGGAATAGAGCTAAGCACAGGAAAAATACTAGAGGAAAAGCTGGTTCAATCTGCTTTTCAACAGACAATTAGAGACATTCACCATCGAATTGGAAACAAATAAAATAATAAGAATTGACTACACTATCAACAGTAGTATTCCATTCATACAACATGTCGGATAAATTGCCACAATAGATTTCGCCCTTAATAGATTTCTCCCTTAAATCGCCCTTAGTCTGCTCATAAAGTAGGACTAAGTTGTTCCGATGATACTGTAACACCAACCAGAGGGCGAAATGTTCTTGAAAAATATTGGTTGCAATCCAGACTAAAAGATAACCTTGATATCCACGTCAGGGAACGGTTAATTTCTGCCAAATGTTGGTTGCAATTGAGATCAGCTGTGCGGGTGATGTTAGCATGTATTGATGGTTTGATAACAATAAATCAGCTGATGATAATCTGGTGGTTTTCCATGGTTGCAATTGGCCCACTATGCGTTTTACTGGGGAAGAAGTTTCTGATTCCCATTTCATAATTTCTTAAATATGATATATTTTTGTGTAGATCCCAGGTTTGTGAGTGTCCATCTGATCCCAGAGAGTGACAACCCCGAGGACGACAAGATCTACCTGTTCTTCAGAGAGAACGCTATGGATGGGGAACACGCAGGGAAGGCTACACACGCACGCATCGGACAGCTCTGCAAGGTACTGTACACATTCAGAACACAAACACATTCAGACACCTCAGACTAAAACCGCTCCCTCTATCTCAAACAGAGTTGATGAATGACAGTGATTTCCATAATGGATGCTCTCTCTCTCTCCTCTCAGGTTATATTTAGGTTTGTTGTGCTTGGTGTGGGTCTCTTACTGATGAAAACCTGAGAGAGAGAGGTGGTTTAAAAATGACACTGGAGCCAGAGAGAGAGAGAGAGAGAGAGAGAGTAAATAACAATGGTGGTACTGTTACAAAAGGGTTCTTCACCTGTCCCCGTAGGAGAACCCTTATTGGTTCCAGGTGCAACCTTTTTGGGTATAACACAAAAGTGTTATACCTGGATCTTAAAATGGTTATTCAAAGGGTTCTCCTATGGGGACAGCCAACATCTTCTGGTTGAACCATTTTTTCTGAGTGTAGGATGATGGCTGGTATTGGCAGAGACTGGTGTCTCCTCTGTCACCCTTTAGCCTTTAGCCTTTAGCCTTTAGCCTTTAGCCTTTAGCCTTTAGCCCAACACACACAATTACACACACAGACACAGACACGCACACCCCCTCGCAGCCTGATCTCTCAGTATGTGAGGCATCTGCTTTTCTCTACTCAACACAATACATTCATTATTTATAATGCCATATACATTTAGGCTGAGCATATTTGGGGCGTCGGTCTTAATAGACGGTCAACAATCACTGGGAGCCTGTATTCCTTCGACGTGTGCAGAAAAACAAAGTCACTTTTTATTTTGATAACGTATTATGAGAATCTGTAAGACAGGTGCATTAAGCCATTGTTGTCTGTTCAGGTGTCAATCATAGTTAATATAACAAAATGCAGTTACTGTATTGCGTTTTTTTTTTGTGGGGGACGTAGTAAATATTTGGACTCTGGTGTGTTTCCTCTAACAGAATGACTTTGGAGGCCACAGGAGTTTGGTGAATAAGTGGACTACTTTCCTGAAGGCCAGACTGGTGTGTTCTGTACCTGGACTCAATGGCATAGACACACACTTTGACGAACTACGTGAGTGTTTACATTAGCCTTTGTGTTGCATGTTATGTGTCTGTGTGGCTGGAAAAGGGGGCTGTGGTGTGTGAGTGTGTTTTGGGCAAACAAATATCACATGTATACCAGTCTACTGTATTCTGTTTATTCCTGACACTAACTCTTCTTTTGGTTGTTTTTGTTCTCAGAGGATGTGTTTCTGATGAGCGCTAAGGATCCCAAGAACCCCACCATCTATGCAGTGTTCACTACATCCAGGTACTTACTTCAGTCAGCCACCTGTCTACAGGTGGATCCTGAATGGATCCTGCAGAAGATTGTTGTAGTAGATGTGTATCTCTAATTGATTCTCTCTCTCTCTCTCTCTCTCTCTCTCTCTCTCTCTCTCTCTCTCTCTCTCTCTCTCTCTCTCTCTCTCTCTCTCTCTCTCTCTCTCTCTCTCTCTCTCTCTCTCTTTCTGTCCCTCTCTCTCTCTCTCTCTCTCTCTCTCTCTCTCTCTCTCTCTCTCTCTCTCTCTCTCTCTCTCTCTCTCTCTCTCTCTCTCCATCTCTCTCTCTCTCTCTCTCTGGATCTCTCTCTCTCTCTCTCTCTCTCTGTCTCTCTCTCTCTGTCCCTCAGTAACATCTTCAAGGGCTCAGCAGTGTGTTTGTACAGCATGGCAGACATCAGAAGGGTGTTTCTAGGTCCCTATGCCCACAGGGACGGCCCTAACTATCAGTGGGTTCCCTTCCCCGGAAGGGTACCGTACCCACGACCTGGCACGGTGAGGGCATGATGGGGTCTTTGGGTGGGGGAGGGACACACTTTACATAAAGGGGCTATACATAAGGCATACATACCACCTTTATAACATTTTGAATAGTAAACTAGTGGAAGACATGAAGGAAAGGATCCACATAGTAATGGATGTTTTTTAATCCACAGTGCCCCAGCAAGACATTCGGAGGATTTGATTCAACAAAGGACTTGCCTGATGATGTCATAACATTTGCGAGAGGACACCCAGCGATGTTTAACCCCATCTATCCCATCAACAACCGACCAATCATAGTCAAGACAGACACGGACTACCAGTTCACACAGATAGTGGTGGACAAAGTGGAGGCTGAGGACGGACAGTATGACGTCATGTTCATAGGCACAGGTACACACACTCACACACACACATGCACACACACGCACACATGTGCACACACACACTAAGAATGTGTGTCTGTTGTTTCTGCATTGTAGACATGGGTAAAGTGCTGAAGGTGGTGTCCATCCCCAGAGGGTCCTGGCATGACCTGGAAGAGGTTCTACTGGAGGAGATGACTGTGTTCAGGGTAGGTCACTCCTACTGCTATCAGATCATGTTTATGTTAAAGTAATACAGCTGTAACAACATCACAATTATTACTTTATCAAAATATGGGTTTGTAACATTTGGGACATTTCTCATGTATTTTGTCCTAGGAGCCAACTGCTATTACAGCGATGGAACTCTCCACGAAGCAGGTAACCAATGCTGATCATATTCCTCATGACACGAAGAGAACAGGAAAAGGAATGGGTGTACTAGAAAGTCCTACATTATAGAATCATGGCTTTAGTGAAGCTATAGACACTTAACACAGCCCATGTAATACAGATCCAGTCTCTAAACAGAGATACGTCATATTTCTGACAGGCAGAGTCAGCTACATTCATATGTAATGAAGTAGTGGTGCTTCTAGGTGAGTGTATCCCACTAGTAGTCAGCTTTCATCAACACAAAACAGTGGTTAAATCCCCCACTTACTGCACACACTGAGCTGCAGAAGAGAGGGGCACGACTGTAGAAGAAGAATTTAACTCAATTGTATCTATGATATTTATACTTGATGTGACCTGTCAACGCCATGGGTAACACCTAGCCTGAGGACTGTATAAGGACAAAATAAGCACTTGTTAGAAGACGTTAAAATGATGCTGACTGTCTAAGACGGATGTCAACCAACAGATCTCTTGTGATAATACAATGGTAGAAATACTGTGCTGTAGAAACCTTCACCTGTAACAATATGACGAGGCCTTTCTTTACTGTACTGTACAAGGCACTGAGAACCTTTCTAAACCAGTTCACATTTGCATAATGCAAAAAATATGGTATCAGGTATTTAGAATGTTTCCTGTTCTGTTTCCACAGCAACAGTTGTACCTAGGCTCAGAGCTGGGCATATCCCAGATGCCTTTGCATCGATGTGAGGTGTACGGGAAGGCGTGTGCTGAGTGCTGTCTAGCTAGAGACCCTTACTGTGCCTGGGATGGGACCGAGTGCTCACGATACTTTCCCATGGCCAAGAGGTACACACACACACACACTCATCGCATAGTGAACATTCAAGCACTATTTATCCCATTCAAAGACTGTAAATAATGAGTACATTGTGTACAGAGAATCAGATCTGTTAGCCCTGAAGGTAGCCAGGTCACATTTCTCCCTGAGACACAGAAACATAACCTGAGCTGTGTTTACTGGCAATGAGAACTAATGTTAGTCATATCTGCAGGCAGACTGTCTGGGTGAGTGCAGGGTGAAATAAAGTGTTAGAAGTTCTAGCTGTTCACGGGAGGAAGGTGCGATGTGTGTGTGTGTGTGTGTGTGTGTGTGTGTGTGTGTGTGTGTGTGTGTGTGTGTGTGTGTGTGTGTGTGTGTGTGTGTGTGTGTGTGTGTGTGTGTGTGTGTGTGTGTGTGTGTGTGTGTGTGTGTGTGTGTGTGTGTGTGTGTGTGTGTGTGTGTGTGTGTGTGTGTGTGTGTGTGTGTGTGTGTGTGTGTGTGTGTGTGTGTGTGTGTGTGCACTGTAGCCTCCCACCCACGCATAAAGTCTCCATTGGGTTATTGATTTGAGCTTTAGCCTGAAGATCTCATATTTCTACATATTTTAGACTCTGAATACTCTGATACTCTCAGAGAGAACAGCCCTGTGGGGAAGGGAAGATATGTGAGAGAAGACACTTGTTCTTTCTCAATGAATAAATCTCTGTTCTGTTTCTCACTTTGGATATTCCATTGTTTATTCAGTCATTGTTTACAATACATGTGTGTGTTTCGAATCCATCCCCTCTGTATCCTTGGCTGAGAGTAACTGTGTTAGTCAGGCTGTGTAAAATAGCTATGAGTGACTGATTGATTGGATTCCTCAGCCACCCTGTAATTAGAACTAAGCCGGTCTACAGTGGAATGAAGCTCACTGGTGTTAGCTAATCTGCCTGGCTGGCTCACAACCACAAGTACAGCACATCCAAAACCACACACATGCACGTGCATACTTGCAAACTGACTGTTGACGTGTCTTTTTGCAGGAGGACAAGGAGACAGGACATCAGGAATGGAGACCCTTTAACCCAGTGTTCAGACCTGCAGCATCATGGTATGTATTCACAAATAAACCTCCTCATGGAAGATTCCTCTCTTCCCTTCACATTGTTCACGTTGTGTTCACAGTATGATCTGTGTGTGTGTCCCTGTAGATAACCTGAATGTGCAGCCCACGGTGCTGGATAAGACAGTGTATGCAGTGGAGAACAGCAGTACGTTTCTGGAGTGTAGCCCCAAGTCCCAGAGAGCACTCACCTACTGGCAGTACCAACAAGTCAACGACGACAGGAGACAAGACGTATGAAACCGTACACTAGTCCTTACACATAACACAGCATTTCAAACATGATGTCCATCAAATGACCGGTACACTGTTCAGTGCATTACATAAATGACTGCATACTGTATTACAGATACTAGGTACTGTGTCTGAGCTGCAGATCTACAAAGAATATTGAACATATGGATCTCAAATGTGGTGTTGTTTATCTTAGTATGCTAGATAAAATTAAGTCAAGTGAAGCAAACATTGTTCTATTACTCCTCTCTGTGCAGATCAAAGCAGAGGATCGTTTTGTCCGTACGGAGCAGGGCATGCTGATCCGCATATTGAACAAAAAGGATTCTGGGACTTATGTGTGCCAGGCTGTGGAACACGGCTTCATGCAGACGCTCCTAAGGGTCACCCTGGAAGTCATCGACACTGAACGCCTCGACGAGCTCATTCACCGTGATGACGAAACCGCCACACACACCGCTGCCACACACACCACCTCCTGGGACACGCCCCCAGCCCGGGAATCGTCCAATCAGAAGCTATGGTACCGTGACTTCCTGTCATTAGTGAACCACCCGACCCTGAACAGCGTGGATGAGTTCTGTGAGCAGGTGTGGAAGAGGGAAAAGAAGCAGAGGAGGCAGAAAGCACACCTATCCCAACAGGTTCAGCTACACCAGCAGCAGCAGGGCCTCTTGCACGCTCACACCCACGTGAACGCCCATGGGCTTGCGGCCAAGTGGAAACACCTGCAGGAGAGGCAGAAGGGCCGCAACCGTCGGACCCACGAACTGGAGAGAGCCCCCCGCAGCGTCTGACCTCGCACCGACTAAATCCCATGACCCCGCCTGACCCCCAACCCCTAATCCATGTACACTGTCCTCATCCTCAGATCCCCCCTGAACCTCCTCCCCTGCCTCATCTCTCCTTACAGAGATAAAGATTCGTTCCACACTGACTTTGTACAGAGAATCTCAACTGGAAACAAAGGCAATATCCCGCCCTGGTCTGTGCGTGTAGGCTGCGTGGCCACCCATGTTTACAGTGACACGGCACAGAGACAAAGGATGTTACAGGACACCAGGTGATACAGTACTATTCTATAATCTCAGCTGGCCTCTGTAGCCCCAGCATCATGGAGGGACAGTGTTAGCCAACATGTGGCCTGGACTCCACGTACTGCAGAATAACTTATTGAAAACATGGCTCTGTCTCCACTGTAGTGTAGCTTTGTTTGTTCGTCGTGTCTCGTCATTGTTGTCCACCCAGATATAGTAGTTAGCTTCTCCTAACAACCACTATCTTGGAACAAGGGATGATAGTGTTTGATGAAATGACGGAGCAGGGACAGACCTCGTGTGTATCACAAGGACATAACTACATACAGGTCATGTAAAGCACAACAGTTTGATGTTGATTGGATTCGATGAGAAATGAAGAGTCCTAAGGAGAGAGGAGGATGACTGAGCCCTGCAAGATACTTCAGAGTAGCCGTGGATTTACAACGAATTATGTTATTCTAACTTAAATCAGACATGTAAATGTGCTTTGACACATCCTCGTACTAAAGGGAATGGTTTGCGGTTATCTTGTTACATGATGTTGTTTCCCCATAAACAAATGTATTTAACAGAAGGTGATTTGGTTTTTCCCGAAAGCAGTAGGTAAATAAAGTATCCAACATGATTCTGAAAGTCACTGTGTTAAGTGTATAGATAGATAAGCTCTTCCAAGGCACAAATGTCTTCATGTTTTATTTAAACGTGTATCTTTTTGATTTGCTCAGAACCCTGTATAAGTATTTGTTACATGGTGGAAGTTGAGTTTATTATGTTGAGTTGAGTTTATTAAGTTGAGTTTATGTGTCAGTCCAACCACTGCATCCCATCTTAACTAAAACTTTAACATGTCTCTACATCAACTATGTCACATTGTTTGATTGAATCCATTAGCATACAAAACTTATTTTCACCACATACAGTGCCTTCAGTATTCATGCTCCTTGACATACTCCACATTTTGTTGTGTTATAGCCTTAATTGAAAATGGATTAAATCAATATTTTTTCACCCATCAACCCCATAATGACAAGGTGAAAACAAGTATTTTTAATTTCTTGTGATTTTATTGAAAATGAAATATCTAAAAACCCATGAGTATTAGAATGACCTTTATCAGCGATGACCGCTGTGAGTCTTTCTGGGTAGGTTTCTAAGAGCTTTACACACCTGGATTGTACAATATCTGCACATTAATTTTTTTAATTATTCAAGCTCTGTCAAGTTGGTTGTTGATCATTGCAATACAGTCATTGTCAAGAACAGACTCAATTCGTTGGGGCTTGGACTCTACATGCCCCAACGTTCCACAGGAATGCTGGCCTATGTTGACTACAATGCTTCCCATAGTTGTGTCAAGTTGGCCGGATGTCCGTTGGGAAGTGGATCATTCTTGAATTACACAGGAAACTGATGAGCATGAAAAACCAAGCGGCATTGCAGTTCTTTACACAAACCGGTTTGCCTAGCACCTACTACCATACCCTGTTGAAAGACACTTACATCTTTTAACTTGCCCATTCACCCTCTGAATGGCACACCTATACAATCCATGACTCAATTGTCTCAAGGCTTAAACATCCTTCTTTAACCTGTCTCTTCTCCTTCATCTACGCTGGTTGAAGTGAGTTTAACAAGTGACATCAATAAGGGATCATAGCTTTCACCTGGATTCACCTGGTCAGTCTATAGAAAGAGCAGGTGTTCTTAACATTTTGACACTCATTGTATATGTGTTTTAGGTTATTGTCCTACTGAAAGGTGAATTTGTCTCCTAGTGTCTGTTGGAAGGTTTTCATCTAGGATTTTACCTGTGCCTAGCTCTATTTATTTTATTTTATCCCCCCAACAATTCCCCAGTCTTTGCCGATGACAAGCAGTTTCCTTCCTCCCTGGCAGCTGAGTTAGGAAGGACTCCTGTATCTTCTCAGTGGCTGGGTGTATTGATACACCATCCAAAGTGTAATTAATAACTTCACCATGCTCAAAGGGACATTCAATGTCTGTTTTTTTTTGTATCCTTCTACCAATAGAAAACCTCCCTAGTCTTTTTGGTTGAATCTGTGGTGTTTGAAATTCACTGCTCGACCGAGGGACCTTACAATTATCTGTATGTGTGGGGTACAGAGATGAGGTAGTCTTTCAAAAATAGTTTGTAAAAATGTCTAAAAACATAATTCCACTTTGACATTATGTGGTACTGTGTGTAGTCCACCGACACACAATCTAAATGTAATCTATTTTACATTCAGGATGTAACACAACAAAATGTGGAAAAAGTCAAAGGGTATGAATACTTTCTGAAGGTACTGTACATATATATTGATATACAGTATATCTACACTGTGAAAGATTCTATGATATAAGTTGATCTATTTGAGAAACCATTGTGTAACATGCCATTATATGCCTGTAACTGTTACTTTATGATAACACCTACATGTAACATGTCATTATATGCCTGTAACTGTTACTTTATGATAACACCTACATGTAACATGTACATGCTGGCAAACAGGACCACAGAGCAAATGCTTTCCACTCTTAAGAAAAACACCACTGGTGTTGTATGGAACATGCAGGGTTCTATTACAATATTTAGCATACCACTACTGTACCATCTGTCTATGTCTGTTTGCCCATGTCAGCCTGCAAATGTACTTTCAAGCATATCTTACACTTCCAGCAATACACACATGTATTTTGTTATTGTCCAGGAGTATATCTGTTCTGTGTATCTTTCCTTGAATCACTACATTACTCTGAGAGTATGTAAAGCGGGAGATGTTTTTTTCTGACATGTGTTTCTTATGTAAGTCAGGAGATGTTTCCTTTTGAAATATCTCACCACAGTGAGACATACAGAGACAGACAGAGAATCTGGAATGTACACACCTGTGAACATAACATAAACATTGAAGAGTAAATCCCATGGTCCAACAGTATGCCACTGTATACTAATTGCATGTGAATGCCATTCTAGTCTACTTTTGTTTCTATAACGATGCATTGTTTAATGTTGTTTGTGATGGACTGCTCTTAGCTTAGAGGCAACACACATTTACCTGTTATTGAGGTGTAAAGACACACAGAAAGAGTTACTGGAAGTACGGCATAAATTAAGTACTCTGGTGTATTCCACTGGCACTCAGAGATACTCTTGTTTATCTGGGCTGGAAATCACTTTTTTATGCAAACATCTATACAGATCTGTCAATCACACATAGTTACAGTAAATATAAAGTATATTACAATGTAATTCTCATCAAACACAACAATGCAACGTGGATCAGTACACATGGTCAGGTAGAAAGAGTATACATGATCTTCCAATGATCTGTATCAGTGTGGATGTTGAGATTCAGGTGGAACAGCCTAAGCAGAGTTTGAACCAGTGACATACTGCCTACAGAGTCCAGACCTCTTACAACAGGTGCTAGTGGGCTCACATAGTGAAGCAGTACAGAGGGTATGTCTCTGTACAGGGATCAGTTCTTAAAGTGCCATACCAGGTCCTATTTTAGAGCCGGTATTCTACAGTATAAAAGGTGCTGATTCTCTGTACCATTCATCTCCGTCCCACTTCAACCACTGGCAGGGCTGCTGAGTGTAAATGAGGGAGTAAACTGCTGCTGCTGTGTAGACTGTGTTTGGTATGATGATGATGATGACGACGACGATAATGACGATGATGTATTCTACTGTTCTAATAAAAACATCTTCCTAAAGCCTGTTCTTATTGTCATGTGTTATTCGTGATATCTGAGATTGTTACTCTACACTGCCACAATGTTACTATGTCATATGACTGAAGCCCATGGTGGACTTGGGCACATCTATATAAAATATCAACTCCATGAGATGAGAGATCTGGTTGTCAAGGGTGATACAATAGTTGTAATACAATTGCAGTATTGTAAATTGTAAATAAACCATATTTATAGAGTTATACATTTAATTCAAACACAATGAACTTCCATGCGCTAAAGCTATAGACCTCTTGGTGCCAAAATGTAGTTGATTTTATACATTTGGTTAAGCGCACACAGCCCATTAACCATCAGGATTAGATAAGATTTATAAATTACAAGCACTGAAAGGTATAATTGATGCTTGATGATTAATCATCTGGTCCTACGCTGAAATTCAACAAAAAAATAAATCTCTGCAGGTATTGATATGGTTGTTTGACATAGCTGACATGCCTTTGCATAGGAACATCACTGTATGTCTTGTGGTACGTGACTGCCCCCCTCTGGCAGAGCTGACCTTTGTCATCGTGCATCAGTCACATCATCAGTCTGATTGGATAGACCTGTCATCCCATCCCTCACCCCCAGGGGACACCACAACACTCACAAAGGACTGATAGGAGGGACAGAATGAGAGACAGACAGGGAGAAATACACTTCCCCTTTACTGTTGATTAAGAAGTAAGAAGAAAACACTAAATTAATTACCAATTGGCAATATGAATAAGAGTAGAAATGTAAAATAATCATGTCACTTTGGTAACCACACCACTGATTCAACACTTCTCACACACACACACACACACACACACACACACACACACACACACACACACACACACACACACACACACACACACACACACACACACACACACACACACACACACACACACACACACACACACACACACACACACACACACACACACACACACACACACACACGCACACGCACACGCACACGCACACACACGCACACACACACACGCACACAAATGCATCCACTCACTCACTCACTCACACACACACACACACACACACACACACACACACACACACACACACACACACACACACACACACACACACACACACACACACACACACACACACACACACACACACACACACATGCACACAAATGCATCCACTCACGCACGCACACACACACACACACACACACGCACACGCACACACACGGAGATATGGGGACCACTGGTGGTTCGCAGCTGGTTAGTTAGGGGTCGCAGCTTGTGAAATGTGTGATGTTTATACAGTGGGTCAATGGAAAATTCCAAAAGCAAAAAGCGAAGATTCCATTCTCTGTGATATATACTCCCATGTGTGTTTATTGACAACCTATTGACCCAGAGGTCTTTATCTATATTCATATAGCCATTGGTGGGTACTACACATGCAGATGCCAGTTACAGTTGACTTCAGATCCATGCATAGACCATATGCATAGTGACAAGGGTCACTTGAAAGCAAAGTTTAGTAAAGTTAGAGGGCCTACAGCCCACTTTCACACCCTCCCCTTGAACCTCAACATGTCTGTCGTTTACACCTGGAGAATGACCCCTCAGAACATTTATCACATTACAACAACTACAATAACATTATTTGAAATAAACCTTGTATGTGGCAATGGTACTTTCTTTCTTTCTTTCATTCGTTCATTCTTTCTTTCTCTTTTTGTCGCTCATCAAAGGCTTGTAGGGTTTTGTCGCTGCCCTGTCTCATTGAGTCAATACTAACACAGTTGAAGTGATTTACTGAAAAATCGAATTCTGCAGACTTGTGGATTGACTTGATCATGAGGTATGCCTCGGAGCAATCCTCATGCTCTCTAAATAGTCTGGGTGTGCACTCTGTTATTTTGAACCGCCTGAGTTGGCAGTAGGCTCAATGTGTCAGAACATCACTAGTAGAGGAGAGGAAACTGTTTGAGTGTTAGCACTAACACTGACGTTGTGTTTTAACCTTGGCAGTAGCAGTGTATAAGTGTGTTTTAGCATTGGCAGTAAACCTCTAGGGCTGGACTATGCTATGGTCTGGGTTCATTACCTCAGCTCCCGCTTCCAAATGATCTGCTTTACTTCACTGTCGTTCGTTCTATGCTACCAACCAGATGGGTAAGAGAATGAGAGAGACGAACACAGCATATTTGCGGGTGTTAAAATATCGGTGTTGAGGTAGAAATTGTTCTGAATGTAATATCTGAGTGTTGATTTTATTAGGTTAACACCAGTGGGATTGAAATTGATGCCACCTGTAGTGAATAAATGAAGTGTTATTTGAATCACAGTGGAATCATCATCCGTTAACTCTCTCAGAGACTCTCTCATTATCATATTTCCCGGCATGCTTTGTTACATGTTGCTTTTTAGAATAGTTTGTTTTAATATCTATGTTTCTGCATGCACATTCATTAATTGATCTTATACTACATTAAGATAAATAACATCACTTTCTTCTAAACTAATCCAATCTGTAAGTGGTTGAATTTATTTAACTCGTTAATGAGATGGTTTATTTAGTCTCCTTTTTTAATCTTCCCTATATTGGCAGTCATTCAAACTGCAGATTGCAGTTGCAGGTGATCTATGCATAGTCACTTCACCCCTACCTATATGTACAGATTACCTCGACTAACCTGTACCCCCACACAATGATTCGGTACCGGTACCTCCTGTAAATAGCCTCGTTATTGTTATTTTAATGTGTTACTTTTTATTATTTTTTACTTTAGTTTATTTGGTAAATATTTTCTTAACTCTTCTTGAACTGTACTGTCGGTTAAGAGCTTCTAAGTAAGCATTTCACGGTAAGGTCTATACTTGTCGTAGTCGGCGCATGTGACAAATACAATTTTATTTTATTTTATCAAAAGTTCCAATAGGCTTAATACATTCTAGCACCGCCCACAATTCCATTCCTCTTCATATGGGTTTCATTTCCGTTTGACTTCGGTTTGACTTCGAGCCCATCGCGATGTTGCACTAACTCAGGGAGGGAGGAGATGTCGCTAAATATGGATCAAATTTGTTGAAATTGTTAAATGACATTTGCATAATTTGTAAGCTACAGCAAGACATTAATGAGAAAATTTGAGTAAAATCTTTTCACGAGTGTTTCCACAGCATTATCGCTGCAAAACTGACACTAGCTAGCTAGCTTCTTTTTCATTTAAATAACATGGCTGGTTAGCTAGCTAGCATAAGAGATGTCCGGCTAGCCTGTAACTTATGGTTGCTATTAAGTTGTGTAACAGAGCAAATGGTCTAGGTTCTTATCATTTGTGACTCACCACCTGGATTCGGTCTTACGTTACAAAATTTAAAATTGTGTTTTTTACATTGGATAAAAGTAGAGCTACAAGATGGTATATCATACACTGCATTTGAGGAACATTGGGAAAGTAATTCTGCTTTGAAAGTTGATCAACTTGTAAACACACTTTTGAGAAAATAGCCTTTGAATGTTTTGATATCTAGTGAAGAGGTCTTCTTTGTCTGCACCCATTCAGCATCGTTCACACCCTCTTAAGCTGTAGCCCCACCCATCTCGTGTCGCTCTCGGAGCTTCACACTTGACGCTCTGGCAGATGATTTGTTTACCCCTGGATAACATGAAAACAGCCTAACAAGTTCTGCTGGCAACAATTTAATTACGCTATTCAACGGGTGTTGAATTTGGCCGGCCAGCTAACGTTAGCTAGTTAAACAACAATGAATAGTGCCAACAATGCCACAGTGCTGGGAGCTAACCAACCATGTTCATTGTTTGCTAGCTAACATTAGGCTCTAACTACAAAAGCAAACAGTTCTAGGAAATGACTAATAATGTCATCTATACTTGAATTCCACTGACTTCAAAACTTTATCCTACAGAAAGTGGAGAGCAAAACGTATGCAGCTCCACTACACAGTACATTTTCTTTTAAATCCGGATTACCAACACATACTGATGACTAACATTAGTTTAAATTGGCTCAATTAGGAAGAACTACAACTGTTCAGAATGACATGTTCATGACTGTTGATATTCACAGGACTCTCCAAATGCTGTGTTGAACGAGCACCATGGATGAAGGGGGGTGGGGATTAGAAAGTTTCTCTCTACCAAACCTTCACCAAGTCGTCCAATCTTTGCTTCATGAACAATTGTTGCATCTTCTAAAATAAATAAAGGATACATTTTGTTCATTTTGTTTCAATTTTTTTTTATAGATGTGAATAATTTAGGAGATCAGTAATATAATGTTTTTTTAAATGTTTATAAAATACATATTCAGTCACAAGTCACTTGGATTATTTTATGATGCCTTTCAAAATGTTAGCAAAGATTATGTTTTGTTACTTTATAAATGCTGAAACATTCTCATTAGTTTTGGCCTAGACAATGATCTTGAAATGTCTACTACCCATTTTAAACAGTAGTACTGTTTCTATTAGTTGTTTGCTCCTGTCTGCTAAAGTGGTGGACAATATGGAATACATCAAAGGAAGGGAGAATGAATAAGTAATCATTGTTTGCTGTTTGGGGTTTTAGGCTGGGTTTCTGTACAGCACTTTGAGATATCAGCTGATGTACGAAGGGCTATATAAATAAATTTGATTTGATTTGATTTGATTTGATTTGATAAGTAATCAGTTTATGGGTGTATAGATGGAGAGCTGTAAAAAAAAACATGGACAATGTCGGGGAATAATCAGGTAAATATAGAGCCTATAAATGACAAATGAAAAGCACTACTTAGGATAAGATTTTCAAAACATTGGTTCAACTTGAGGAATGAGATCTCAGCTTGCTATATAACAAATCCAACCAAATATACACCTTAGTGAACAATCATTTTGTAAAGTACATAGACCTATTTCTCTGAAAAGCAATGTCAGATCCAGTCTATGATATTAGCCAGAAGGCTCTGATGTAAGCTAGCTAACCAGTCAAGTCTATGGAAGAGGCTACCTTGCTAGCATCGGCTTTGCAGTGGTTATACTATGTTGAAATACTCGTTTTCAAATTTTCTCAAATTTTTCTCACAAGCGCATTGCTGTAGTTTTTAAAATTCTGTGAATGTCATTTAGTAATTTTAACGAATTTGATCCATAATTAACAAGATCTCCTCCATGTTCGCAATGGCTGACAACGCTGTGGAAATGGCTCCCCCGATATGAAGAGGTTTTAGAACATTTGAGCGTGGAATGTGCATTGAGGGTATTGTTGGACATCAAAACTTCAGCAGGATTCCAATACAAATGATAGAACACTTTGCAAGCCATTATAAAGAGACTTGCAGATGTGACCTGCAAGGTGTTTCAGACTGCTGTGTTAGTGCAAAACTAGGCTGTCCACGTATGGTATTGTCAAAAAAAAGTTATCTATTGTCAGAAATAATTACATTCTTATGATAAAATATTAACTTAGTTGAACAAAGACTGTGCAGTTTGAGCTACAGTTGAAAATACAAAGGAGTCTGAGCTCCATCTTGTTTTTAACTTCTGTCTGTAAAACATTTTTTTGCTAAAGATAAACTACGTCTTTGGTGGCTACCAACTAATGTTGAATCACAAGACAAATACATATGTCATATACAGAATATAACAAAACCTTAATAAGCTGCCATAAAAATGTGTAGTCTTCCATTTTGACAAACAGTTTTCCACTTGCCATAAACAGCACTTTTACTATAATTGTGAGTGAAAACCAGATTATTTTGTGAGCTCTACTCACAATCAGAGTTGATGTTTTGACGAGGTTTGGTATAAGTTGCCAGTTGCCAGACAAACACAGAGAAAAACAATACCTGGAGTTTTACAGATTTACAGAAAACACAACAGTCTCACACTCATATGCATCATACCAGACTCTACTATAAACTGGTCAGACACTGGCGCCTGTCTCAAACCTAGTTGAATACTTTATTCGGAACAACAATGAAGACTTGTGGGTATAAAGGATCCAATTACGTTAGAGGTCTCACGGATGCTTGGATCTGTTAGTCAGTGATGTGTGTCTTTCCCTGAAATCAATACTTTTTGGGTAGTGTAACTTTGTGTGGGACAAAAACATTCTATTTTAACATTCTGTCATGACGTGTACATGTTCAACGTAATAAAAACATGTTTTCCCATATCAAGAGGTTACATTTAAAAACAAATACTATTGTAAGTGCCAAATAAAGTAACAGGGTTGACCGTAACAACGTTGACCGTAACAGGGTTGACGATTTCATCTAAAATCAGCCATAAATCCCCTTGTGACAGAGGGAATGGAAGATTACTGTGTGACACAGGGAGGGGCAATTGCATGCAAGGCTAACAAAACACATGTCATTGTTAAAACATTTCTATCCTGTCTATCTATGGGTCACAGCGTTGATGGGTTATGCTCGAGACACACAGTTTTACACCACAAAACCAGCTCACATAATAGTTTCACCATATTAAAACGACCTTAAAATGAATCACTGATCACATGAGATAAATAATCATCTTTAGAAATGACTTTATCAAAGCAACTAGGCCTTTACATTAATGATGAAAACTTGGAGAAATTGTGGAGTTAAGTGGGTTGAAATCTTCAGAGAAGTCACAGAGTGCACAGAGGGACATGTATTTATTCATATAAAACATAACATTGATTGAATTGTCCATGTGGTTTATATTAAAGGGCACTTAATTTAATATAAGAGGCTTTTACAATCTAGCATTGGTGCACAATTTCTACTTGAAATATCAAAGGGGTGCAAAGGAGACTCATTTGTAATTGCAGACTACAATAGGGGACTCATTAGGGGGACCCTTTAGGGGACTCATTAGTAATTGCAGACTACAATAACCACAGCAGCTACAACAGTTGTAAAAGTTATCTGTGATTCATCTCTAGCCAGTGTCCTCTGGTGTCTGGTCCTGGTGAGCCAGAAGTTTTAGCTGAGCCTGAGGATTCTGTACAGCTGATGATTATTCTGAGTTAAACTGAACCCTAACCCAACTCCTGCTCCTCCACACAGGAACCAGCTGACATGATCAAAGTGTTGATGGGGAGGATGTCTGTGATTTGTAGCAGACAGATAGGCAGGAGCAGCCTGGTTACAATAGCACACAAATCAGTGAAGGGGCTATTGTGCAACAAGCTCTCACAGTCTCACGTCAAAATTAGATGTTCATCCATGTTAAATTTGAATGGTTAAGGTAAGAGTTAAGGTCTGGGATAGACTAATTCCGAAGTGTTTAAGGTTCAGTTTAGGCATTAAGTCCAAATTTCTTAAGGTTTAATTAAGGAGTTAACTGTGAAATCTTAATGTTAGGCATTAACTCTGAATAGTTAAGGTAAGGGTTAAGGTTTGGGAGAGGCTTGAAAAAATATACGAAGAAAATACCATTTTATTGCTGCATTTGAACATGCCCATCCAACATACCCGTCCACAATGTCTGAGCAAATACCAAAACACACTTGTATAATATAAGGCGTTGTCATCCCTACTGCCTCTGATCAAGCAGACTCACTAAACAAAAATACAGAGTTTGTAAATGATGTCGGAGTGTTGGCATATGCCTGTGTCTGTCCGTCTGGGATGCTTAATTTAAGGAATTCGGTGGATAGCATTTACTTTTACTTGAGTACTTTTTTCACAGTGCCTTGCAAAAGTATTCATACCCCTTTATTAAAATATTTTGTTTAATTAAAACCTGTAACTTAAATGGAATTGTATTTTAATTTAATGTAATTGACATGCACAAAATTGTCCAAATTGGTGAAGTGAAATGAAAATAATAACTTGTTTAAAAACAATAAAAATAAAAATAAATGGAAAAGTGGTGCGTGAATATGCATTCACCTCCTTTTCTATGAAGCCCCTAAATAATATCTGGTACAACCAATTACCTTCAGAAGTCACATAATTATTTAAATTCAGTCCACCTGTGTGCAACCTAAGTGTCACATGATCTGTCACATGATCTCTGTATATATCCACCTATTCTGAGAGGCCCCAGAGTCTGCAACACCATAAGGCAAGTGGCACCATGAAGACCAAGGAGCTCTCCAAACAGGTCAGTGATGAAGTTGTGGAGAAGTACAGATGAGGGTTGGGTTATAAAAAAAATATCAGAAACTTTGACCATCCCATGGAGCACCATTAAATCCATTATAACAACATTATAACAACAAACCTGCCAAGAGAGGGCCACCCACCAAAACTCACAGACCAGGCAAGGAGGGCATTAATCAGAGAGGCAACAAGAGACCAAAGATAACCCTGAATGAGCTGCAAAGCTCCACAGTGGAGATTGGAGTATCTGTCTATAGGACCACTTTAAGCCGTACACTCCACAGAGCTGGGCTTTATGGAAGGGTGACCAAAAGAAAGCCTTTGATTAAATAAAAAAATATGCAAACATATTTGGTGTTCACCAAAAGGCATGTGGGAGACTCCCCAAACATATGGAAGAAGGTACTCTGGTCAGATGAGACTAAAATTGAGCTTTTTGGCCATCAAGGAAAACGCTATGTCTGGTGCAAACCCAACACCTCTCATCACCCCGAGAACACAATCCCCACAGTGAAGCATGGTGGTGGCAGCATCATGCTGTCGGGATGTTTTTCATCGGAAGGGACTGGGAATCTGGTCAGAACTGAAGGAAGGATAGATGGCCCTAAATACGGGTAAATGTCTTAAGGGAAACCTGTTTCAGTCTTCCAGAGATTTGAGACTGGGACAGAGGTTCACCTTCCAGCAGGACAATGACCCAAAGCTTACTGCTAAAGTAACACTTGAGTGGTTTAACAGAAAACATTTAAATGTCTTGGAATGGCCTAGTCAAAGCCCAGACCTCAATTCATATTTTGCATCTTCAAAGTGGTATGTTGTGTAAATCAAATGATACAAAACCCCCCAAAATCCATTTTAATTCCAGGTTGTAAGGCAACAAAATAGGAAAAATGCCAAGTGGGTGAATACTTTTGCAAGCCACTGTATTTAAGTACATTTAAAACCAGATACTTTTAGTCTTTTACTCAAGTAGTATTTTACTGGGTGACTTTCACTGTTACTTGAGTCATTTTCTATTAAGATATCTTTTATTTTACTCAAGTATGACAATTGAGTACTTTTTCCACCACTGCTATTGTGTGCGTGTGTGTGTGTGTGTGTTTGTATGTTTGCATGAGTTCTTCAGTCTCAGACAATAAGTGTGTCTCTGGTTTGGGGTCTTATTGCCTCTATGTCACTTCAAGAGGACTGTGGCTACATGGAGACTGATAGAAAGTGCCAGGACCTTTCCCCTGTTTCCCTTGAAGATCTGTTCATGGTGGTCCTGTCCTGGAGCAGGATGGCAGCTCTCTGATTCAATTAAAAACACCACCAATCTAGCACCCCCCCACCACACACACACACACACACACTCACTCACACATACACACACACAGCATTCCACAGTGGTCTTTGTAATTCACAACATCCCTCAGATACAGCTCTCTCTCAGATCCAGTTTCACATTCTTCTGTTCCATACCACTTTAATAACATGCTCTGCACTGAACGACAATGGCATGTCATTTGTCATAAACTGATATAAATGAGTGAAGGGTTGAAAGTTGTTGGAATGACAGCCATTGACAGGTGTCATGCCAACCCTTCTGATGGTCATTTGTCAGTATGTTAAGCTCCACAAATCGAATCAGAATGGGAACATTCCATAAACAAGGTCAACCAAAGCAGAGGTCAGGAGAGAGAAAGACCTCAGGTCTCCCCAGTCATAAAGCCAACCGTGTCATAGTGCTTTTCAAATGTTTTTTTCAATTCAGCTCCTCTGTTCTGTTCTCCTGAACCCAAACTTTACACCCATAAATGCACGTCACCAGGCCTAGCATTATGAATGACAATACACAGGATGCTGGATGGGCACTTCATGTTGTCCCACACACACACTCACATACTCACACCCACACACAGATCAGTACATTTCAGAGTGCTCCGTATGATGGATGACAATATACAGCAGCTTTGACGGTCACTTCCACAGATCACTTGAGCGGTGTAACCCAGCCTTCCACTGAACCATCTCTGACCAGGGCCGGGTTTCACATTACTGGCACTATACACTGGGAAACTGTCTGTCCAGGGAGCCCAAGCACATTACAGGCTCTGAGCCAACATGGTGGCCACATAGCTTCCATAACTTCATGGAATGTCTGACCAGGTGAGCTGCTCAGAAATTATCTCTGGTGTCTGACAACGGGAGGGAAGAAGAGAGGGAAAGGGGAAAGAAGGGAAATGGGGCCGGGGTTCAGGGACCTATATAAGAAGTTGAAGAGATTTTCCAATACAGGCAGAAAACAAATGATATTTTTTACGTGTGTATGCCGAGTGCGTTCAATGTGCTGGGAGAGTGAGGGTGCTGGGCTGTACCAACTAAGGAACTGGACAGCCCAGATATATGTCATCTATGAGTGTTCAACAACATTCTGTTGGCCAACCATAACAGACCTGGATTCTCAGTCAGAGTGCTTCATATCTACCTTTCCTCTCTCCCTCTCCTTCTGTCCTCTTTACCTCCATACATTTCTACCTCTCCCAGAGCTACTGAACTGATGGTATCAGAGTTTCACAACACGCCAAATACTGAATGGGCTCTAAGACAGATGGACACAAACACACACAATACTAAGAAATCACACAGTGCATGTGTGCCGAGCCATATGACGTGCACCTGTGTAAACGGGCCTGTAATCTGGTGGCTCTGTAGAACAGTGGGTCCTCTCTGCTTCTGAACACTGCTGGAAAAGAGTAGTAGCCATCCCTGATCCTGGCCTGACCTCTGAGCATGGGGTCTGGTGTATACACACTATACGCTCCCTGCTGCTGCTGTGCACTGTGGTGTGTGTGTGTGTGTGTGTGTGTGTGTGTGTGTGTGTGTGTGTGTGTGTGTGTGTGTGTGTGTGTGTGTGTGTGTGTGTGTGTGTGTGTGTGTGTGTGTGTGTGTGTGTGTGTGTGTGTGTGTGTGTGTGTGTGTGTGTGTGTGTGTGTGTGTGTGTGTGTGTGTGTGTGTGTTCAGAGTTGGTGTGTGCAGGAAAAGTCGTTGAACAGAGGCGGATATTGACCCAGCATTAACATGAGTGAAAATATTTGGACTGTGTGAGGAGACCTTGAGAGGAACTCCTGGACATGGAATAGTAAAACAAACGTTTTGGTAAAGCTTGCTACATGTTTGTCTAAGAGGAAGCATAGTGAGGCTTCTTTGTTATAGACCAGGTGGGTAACAGTGAAATGTTTGGTCATGAATATAAAGCAGTCAGATACGTCAAGATCAGATGTTTTAAATGTTTACGGACCTCAGATAACCTATATGGAAATATGTCCAATCCTCGATTCTTTGCATGATTCTTGATTCCAAATTAATAAGGGAATGTTGGAAAACAACAGTACATACAGTACATTCACACAGACTCCTCACTCAAACTAGTTAATCTCTCCTCCCATCCCTTCTCCTCTCCTCCCCTCTCCTCTCCATAAACAGGAATAGAGAAAGTGAGAGGTGTGTTATTTAAAAATATATATATCACCTTTATTTAACCAGGTAGGCAAGTTGAGAACAAGTTCTCATTTACAATTGCGACCTGGCCAAGATAAAGCAAAGCAGTTCGACACATACAACGACACAGAGTTACACATGGAGTAAAACAAACATACAGTCAATAATACAGTAGAAACAAGTGTATATACGATGTGAGCAAATGAGGTGAGAAGGGAGGTAAAGGCAAAAAAAGACCATGGTGGCAAAGTAAATACAATATAGCAGGTAAAACACTGGAATGGTAGATTTGCAGTGGAAGAATGTGCAAAGTAGAAATAAAAATGATGGGATGCAAAGGAGCAAAATAAATAAATAAAATCAAATAAATACAGTAGGGAAAGTGGTAGTTGTTTGGGATAAATTATAGGTTGGCTATGTACAGGTGCAGTAATCTGTGAGCTGCTCTGACAGCTGGTGCTTAAAGCTAGTGAGGGAGATAAGTGTTCCAGTTTCAGAGATTTTTGTAGTTCGTTCCAGTCATTGGCAGCAGAGAACTGGAAGGAGAGGCGGCCAAAGAAAGAATTGGTTTTGGGGGTGACCAGAGGGATATACCTGCTGGAGCGCGTGCTACAGGTGGGTGATGCTATGGTGACCAGCGGGCTGAGATAAGGGGGGACTTTACCAAGCAGGGTCTTGTAGATGACATGGAGCCAGTGGGTTTGGCGACGAGTTTGAAGCAAGGGCCAGCCAACGAGAGCGTACATGTCGCAATGGTGGGTAATATATGGGGCTTTGGTGACAAAACGGATGGCACTGTGATAGACTGCATCCAATTTGTTGAGTAGGGTATTGGAGACTATTTTGTAAATGACATCTCCGAAGTCGAGGATTGGTAGGATAGTCAGTTTTACAAGGGTATGTTTGGTAGCATGAGTGAAGGATGCTTTGTTGCAAAATAGGAAGCCAATTCTAGATTTAACTTTGGATTGGGTCTGGAAGGAGAATTTCAGTCTAACCAGACATCTAGGTATTTGTAGTTTTCCACGTATTCTAAGTCAGAGCCGTCCAAAGTAGTGATGTTGGAGAGGCGGGCAGGTGCAGGCAGCGATCGGTTGAAGAGCATGCATTTAGTTTTACTTGTATTTAAGAGTCACTGGAGGCCACGAAAGGAGAGTTGTATGGCATTGAAGCTTGCCTGGAGGGTTGTTAACACAGTGTCCAAAGGAGGGCCAGAAGTATACAGAATGGTGTCGTCTGCATATAGGTGGATCAGAGACTCACCAGCAGCAAGAGCGACATCATTTATGTATACAGAGAGGAGAGTCGGTCCGAGAATTGAACCCTGTGGCACCGCCATAGAGACTGCCATAGGTTCAGACAGCAGACTGTAACGACGTTCGTCTGTTGAAGAAAGAGAGTCGGACCGAAATGCAGCGTGTTGGTTACTCATGACTTTAATGAAAGAAAACGCGGTACATGAAATAACTGAATACTAAATACAAAAACAACAGAACGGAACGTGAAACTAATTACAGCCTATCTGGTGACTACAACACAGAGACAACGAGGATCACCTGACTCTGATTGAGAATCGCCTCAGGCAGCCAAGCCTATACAACACCCATAATCAGCCGCGATCCCAAATAATACAAACCCCAATACGAAAAACAACATATAAACCCATGTCACACCCTGGCCTACCCAAACATATAACAAAAACACAAAATACAATGACCAAGGCGTGACATCCGATTTGACACACTGAACTCTATCAGAGAAGTAGTTGGTGAACCAGGAGAGGCAATCATTTGAGAAACCAAGGCTGTCGAGTCTGCTGATGGGGATGTGGTGATTGACAGAGTCGAAACCCTTGACCAGATCAATGAATATGGCTGCACAGTAATGTTTCTTATCAATGGCGGTTAAGATATTGTTTAGGACCTTGAGCGTGGCTGAGGTGCACCCATGACCAGCTCTGAAACCAGATTGCAGAGAAGGTATGGTTAGATTCGAAATGGTCAGTAATCTGTTTGTTGACTTGGCTTTCGAAGACCTTAGAAAGGCAGGGTAGGATGGATATAGGTTTGTAGCAGTTTGGGTCAAGAGTGTCCCCCTCTTTGAAGAGGGGGATGACCGCAGTTGCTTTCCAATCTTTGAGAATCTCAGACGACACGAAAGAGAGGTTGAACAGGCTAGTAATAGGGGTGGCAACAATTTTGGCAGATACTTTTAGAAAGAAAGGGTCCAGATTGTCTTGCCCGGCTGATTTGTAGGGGTCCAGATTTTGCAGCTCTTTCAGAACATCAGCTGACTGCATTTGACAGTGATGAGTGGAGGTTGTTTGACCGCTGACCCATTGTGGATGCAAGCAATGAGGCAGTGATCGCTGAGATCTTGGTTGAAAACAGCAGAGGTGTATTTAGAGGGCAAGTTGGTTAGGATGATATCTATGAGGGTGCCTGTGTTTATGGCTTTGGGGAGGTACCTGGTAGGTTCATTGATAATTTGTGTGGGATTGAGGGCATCAAGCGTAGATTGTAGGATGTCTGGGGTGTTAAGCATGTTCCAGTTTAGGTCGCCTAGCAGCACGAGCTCTGATGATAGATGGGGGGCTGTCCAAAGCACAGATGTCCAGAGCACAGCTGGGGGCAGAGGGTGGTCTATAGCAGGTGGCAATGGTGAGAGACTTGTTTTTAGAAAGGTGGATTTTTAAAGGAAGAAGTTCAAATAGTTTGGGTACAGACCTGGATAGTAGGACAGAACTCTGCAGGCTATATTTGCAGTAGATTGCAACACTGCCCCCTTTGGCAGTTCTATCTTGTCTGAAAATGTTGTAGTTTAGATGAAAATGTCAGTATTTTTGGTGGTCTTCCTAAGCCAGGATTCAGACACAGCTAGAACATCCGGGTTGGCAGAGTGTGCTAAAGCAGTGAATAAAACAAACTTAGGGAGGAGGCTTCTAATGTTAACATGCATGAAACCAAGGCTATTACGGTTACAGAAGTCATCAAAAGAGAGCGCCTGGGGAATAGGAGTGGAGCTAGGCACTGCAGGGCCTGGATTCACCTCTACATCGCCAGAGGAGAAGAGGAGGAGTAGGATAAGGGTATGGCTAAAAGCAATGAGAATTGGTCGTCTAGAACGTCTGGAACAGAGAGTAAAAGGAGATTTCTGGGGGCAATAAAATAGCTTCAAGGTAAAATGTACAGACAAAGGTATGGTAGGATGTGAATACAGTGGAGGTAAACCTAGGTATTGAGTGATGATGAGAGAGATATTGTCTCTAGAAACATCATTGAAACCAGGAGATATCATCGCATGGGTGGGTGGTGGAACTAATAGGTTGGATAAGGCATAGTGGGCAGGACTAGAGGCTCTACAGTGAAATAAGCCAATAAACACTAACCAGAACAGCAATGGACAAGGCATATTGACATTAAGGAGAGGCATGCTTAGTCGAGTGATCAAAAGGGTCCAGTGAGGAGAGAGGTTGGTTGGGGTCACGGCGATTCAGACAGCTAGCCGGGCCATCGGTAGCAAGCTAGCATAGGATGGAGGTCTGTTTTTAGCCACCTCGTGCGTTTCCGTCGGTAGGATTAGTGGGGTTCCGTGTGGTAGTGGGGATCAATCTAATTCGCAAAAAAAAAATTGATATAGTTATAGAGGCCCAAGAAAAAATAAAAAAATTGTCCGATAGGTCTATTCAGATAGCAGCCGATAAGACAGCTAACGATTAGCAGACCGCAGATGGGCGTTCAGGTAACGTCGCGACGGAGGAGCCAGCTGGATAACTCCCTCGGGCAGATAACGTCGGTAGTCCAGTTGTGAAGGCCCGGTGGGGCTCCGCGTTGGCAGTAAAACGGGTCTGGATAGGTGATTGTAGCCCAGGAGTGACTGATGGAACTCTTCAGCTGGCTTGCTCCGGAATAATTGATGTTTGCTCCGGAATCGACGTACACCGATAGTCACACGGATAGCAGCTAGCTAGCTGCGAGATCCAGGTATAAATGTACAGAGCTTGCGGTTGAAATCCGGGGACATGGAGCGGAAAATAGGTCCGGTATGTTCCGGTCCGAGCCGCGCCGTACAAAACAGGCGATAGATTTTCGAGCTAAAGGATAGCTGATGACCACAAACCGTGGTTTGCTGAATACCAACGATTAGCCAGTAAAGAAGCTAACTAGCTTCTGGTTAGCTTCATGCTAGCTTCTGGCTAGCTTCTGGTTAGCTTCTGGTTAGCTTCTGGTTAGCTTCTGGTTAGCTTCTATGGAGGATTACAGCTTTGAGGTAAATAATACCTTCTTTAAAAAAATATATAAATTGGTGAGGCGGGTTGCAGGAGAGTGTTTTGAAGATGAGTTTATGGAAAAGAAAAAAATATATATAAAAATATATGCGAAGAAAGTTGTAAATATACAGTATATATATATGGGACACGACAAGACGAGGACAAAAGACGTCTGACTGCTATGCCATCTTGGTGACAATGTCAATCGGATGTGGTGGGGTGAGAGGAAGAAAAGGAGATATTCACGAGAGATAGATGGCAGACAGCTGATTGACTAAGAGGGAGGAATTAAAGGGGTGTATACTATGATAGACAATGCTAAGGCATATCTGAATGATCCCTACCATTACACTGAGAAAGACAGTAATAATAAGGAGTGTAATAAGGAAGAAATGTAATAAGAAGGAGTGTAATAATAAGGAGTGTAATAAGAAGAAATGTAATAATAAGGAGTGTAATAAGAAGGAAGGACTATAATAAGGAAGGAGTGTAATAAGGAAGGAGTGTAATAAGAAGGAATGTAATAATAAGGAAGGAGTGTAATAAGAAGGGAGGGGTATATTATTAAGGAGTGTAATAATAAGGATTGTAATACTGACGAAGTGTAATTAGAAGGAAGGAATAAGAAGGAAGAAGTGTAATAAGAAGGAATGTAATAAGGAAGGAGTGTAATAAGAAGGAAGCAGTGTAATAAGGAGTGTAATAAGGAAGGGGTGTAATAAGGAAGGAGTGTAATAAGAATGAGTGTAATAATAAGGAAGAAGTGTAAGAAGGAAGGAGTGTAATAAGAAGGAGTGTAATAAGAAGGAAGGAGTGTAATAAGAAGAAATGTAATAATGAGGAGTGTAATAAGAAGGAAGGGGTATAACAATGCTGCAGTAGTTTGTGTCGGGGGGCTAGGGTCAGTTTGTTATATCTGGAGTACTTCTCCTGTCCTATTCGGTGTCCTGTGTGAATCTAAGTGTGCGTTCTCTAATTCTCTCCTTCTTTCTTTCTCTCTCTCGGAGGACCTGAGCCCTAGGACCATGCCCCAGGACTACCTGACATGATGACTCCTTGCTGTCCCCAGTCCACCTGGCCATGCTGCTGCTCCAGTTTCAACTGACCTGAGCCCTAGGACCATGCCCCAGGACCACTTGACATGATGACTCCTTGCTGTCCCCAGTCCAACTGACTGTGCTGATGCTCCAGTTTCAACTGTTCTGCCTTGTTATTATTCGACCATGCTGGTAATTTATGAACATTTGAACATCTTGGCCATGTTCTGTTATAATCTCCACCCGGCACAGCCAGAAGAGGACTGGCCACCCCTCATAGCCTGGTTCCTCTCTAGGTTTCTTCCTAGGTTTTGGCCTTTCTAGGGAGTTTTTCCTAGCCACCGTGCTTCTACACCTGCATTGCTTGCTGTTTGGGGTTTTAGGCTGGGTTTCTGTACAGCACTTTGAGATATCAGCTGATGTACGAAGGGCTATATAAATACAATTTTATTTTATTTTATTTTATTTGAACAAGGAAGAAGTGTAATAAGAAGGAATGTAATAATAAGGAAGGAGTGTAATAAGAAGGAAGGCGTGTAATAAGAAGAAATGTAATAATAAGGAGTGTAATAAGAAGGAATGTAATAATAAGGAAGGAGTGTAATAAGAAGGAATGTAATAATAAGGAAGGAGTGTAATAAGAAGGAAGGCGTGTAATAAGAAGAAATGTAATAATAAGGAGTGTAATAAGAAGGAAGGAGTATAATACGGAAGGAGTGTAATTTAACAACACTACTAGCTAGCCAGCTAGCCCCCGAATAGCAGCACTGTCGAAACTATTACACTCAACGGAACGACTTGATTAGTGTAGTGTCAACAACGCACCCACTGCCAGCTAGCCTACTTCAGCAGTACTGTATCATTTTAATCATTTTAGTCAATAAGATTCTTGCTACGTAAGCTTAACTTTCTGAACATTCGAGATGTGTAGTCCACTTGTCATTCCAATCTCCTTTGCATTAGCGTAGCCTCTTCTGTAGCCTGTCAACTATGTGTCTGTCTATCCCTGTTCTCTCCTCTCTGCACAGATCATACAAACGCTCCACACCGCGTGGCCGCGGCCACCCTAATCTGGTGGTCCCAGCGCGCACGACCCACGTGGAGTTCCAGGTCTCCGGTAGCCTCTGGAACTGCCGATCTGCGGCCAACAAGGCAGAGTTCATCTCAGCCTATGCCTCCCTCCAGTCCCTCGACTTCTTGGCACTGACGGAAACATGGATCACCACAGACAACACTGCTACTCCTACTGCTCTCTCTTCGTCCGCCCACGTGTTCTCGCACACCCCGAGAGCTTCTGGTCAGCGGGGTGGTGGCATCGGGATCCTCATCTCTCCCAAGTGGTCATTCTCTCTTTCTCCCCTTACCCATCTGTCTATCGCCTCCTTTGAATTCCATGCTGTCACAGTTACCAGCCCTTTCAAGCTTAACATCCTTATCATTTATCGCCCTCCAGGTTCCCTCGGAGAGTTCATCAATGAGCTTGATGCCTTGATAAGCTCCTTTCCTGAGGACGGCTCACCTCTCACAGTTCTGGGCGACTGTAACCTCCCCACGTCTACCTTTGACTCATTCCTCTCTGCCTCCTTCTTTCCACTCCTCTCCTCTTCCGACCTCACCCTCTCACCTTCCCCCCCCTACTCACAAGGCAGGCAATACGCTCGACCTCATCTTTACTAGATGCTGTTCTTCCACTAACCTCATTGCAACTCCCCTCTAAGTCTCCGACCACTACCTTGTATCCTTTTCCCTCTCGCTCTCATCCAACACCTCCCACACTGCCCCTATTCGGATGGTATCGCGCCATTCCAACCTTCGTTCTCTCTCCCCCGCTACTCTCTCCTCTTCCATCCTATCATCTCTTCCCTCTGCTCAAACCTTCTCCAACCTATCTCCTGATTCTGCCTCCGCAACCCTCGTCTCCTCCCTCTCTGCATCCTTTGACTCTCTATGTCCCCTATCCTCCAGGCCGGCTCGGTCCTCCCCTCCCGCTCCGTGGCTCGATGACTCATTGCGAGCTCACAGAACAGGGCTCCGGGCAGCCGAGCGGAAATGGAGGAAAACTCGCCTCCCTGCGGACCTGGCATCCTTTCACTCCCTCCTCTCTACATTTTCCTCCTCTGTCTCTGCTGCTAAAGCCACTTTCTACCACTCTAAATTCCAAGCATCTGCCTCTAACCCTAGGAACCTCTTTGCCACCTTCTCCTCCCTCCTGAATCCTCCTCCCCCTCCCCCCTCCTCCCTCTCTGCAGATGACTTCGTCAACCATTTTGAAAAGAAGGTCGACGACATCCGATCCTCGTTTGCTAAGTCAAACGACACCGCTGGTTCTGCTCACACTGCCCTACCCTGTGCTCTGACCTCTTTCTCCCCTCTCTCTCCAGATGAAATCTCGCGTCTTGTGATGGCCGGCCGCCCAACAACCTGCCCGCTTGACCCTATCCCCTCCTCTCTTCTCCAGACCATTTCCGGAGACCTTCTCCCTTACCTCACCTCGCTCATCAACTCATCCCTGACCGCTGGCTACGTCCCTTCCGTCTTCAAGAGAGCGAGAGTTGCACCCCTTCTGAAAAAACCTACACTCGATCCCTCCGATGTCAACAATTACAGACCAGTATCCCTTCTTTCTTTTCTCTCCAAAACTCTTGAACGTGCCGTCCTTGGCAGGTCTCCCGCTATCTCTCTCTGAATGACCTTCTTGATCCAAATCAGTCAGGTTTCAAGACTAGTCATTCAACTGAGACTGCTCTCCTCTGTATCACGGAGGCGCTCCGCACTGCTAAAGCTAACTCTCTCTCCTCTGCTCTCATCCTTCTAGATCTATCGGCTGCCTTCGATACTGTGAACCATCAGATCCTACTCTCCACCCTCACCGAGTTGGGCATCTCCGGCGCGGCCCACGCTTGGATTGCGTCCTACCTGACAGGTCGCTCCTACCAGGTGGCGTGGCGAGAATCTGTCTCCTCACCACGCGCTCTCACCACTGGTGTCCCCCAGGGCTCTGTTCTAGGCCCTCTCCTATTCTCGCTATACACCAAGTCACTTGGCTCTGTCATAACCTCACATGGTCTCTCCTATCATTGCGATGCAGATGACACACAATTAATCTTCTCCTTTCCCCCTTCCGATGACCAGGTTGCGAATCGCATCTCCGCATGTCTGGCAGACATTTCAGTGTGGATGACGGATCACCACCTCAAGCTGAACCTCGGCAAGACGGAGCTGCTCTTCCTCCCGGGGAAGGACTGCCCGTTCCATGATCTCGCCATCACGGTTGACAACTCCATTGTGTCCTCCTCCCAGAGCGCTAAGAACCTTGGCGTGATCCTGGACAACACCCTGTCGTTCTCAACCAACATCAAGGCGGTGGCCCGTTCCTGTAGGTTCATGCTCTACAACATCCGCAGAGTACGACCATGCCTCACACAGGAAGCGGCGCAGGTCCTAATCCAGGCACTTGTCATCTCCCGTCTGGATTACTGCAACTCGCTGTTGACTGGGCTCCCTGCCTGTGCCATTAAACCCCTTCAACTCATCCAGAACGCCGCAGCCCGTCTGGTGTTCAACCTTCCCAAGTTCTCTCACGTCACCCCGCTCCTCCGTTCTCTCCACTGGCTTCCAGTTGAAACTCGCATCCGCTACAAGACCATGGTGCTTGCCTACGGAGCTGTGAGGGGAACGGCACCTCAGTACCTCCAGGTTCTGATCAGGCCCTACACCCAAACAAGGGCACTGCGTTCATCCACCTCTGGCCTGCTCGCCTCCCTACCACTGAGGAAGTACAGCTCCCGCTCAGCCCAGTCAAAACTGTTCGCTGCTCTGGCCCCCCAATGGTGGAACAAACTCCCTCACGACGCCAGGACAGCGGAGTCAATCACTACCTTCCGGAGACACCTGAAACCCCACCTCTTTAAGGAATACCTAGGATAGGATAAGTAATTACATTTACATTTAAGTCATTTAGCAGACGCTCTTATCCAGAGCGACTTACAAATTGGTGCATTCACCTTATGACATCCAGTGGAACAGTCACTTTACAATAGTGCATCTAAATCTTAAAGGGGGGGGGGTGAGAGGGAATACTCGTTGTGCTATAATGAAATATAATGAAATGTAATGAAAAAGTTATACTACCTGCGGGAGCGAAGTGCCCCCCCCCTTTAAGATTTAGATGCACTATTGTAAAGTGACTGTTCCACTCGATGTCATAAGGTGAATGCACCAATTTGTAAGTCGCTCTGGATAAGAGCGTCTGCTAAATGACTTAAATGTAAATGTAAATGTAATTTAAAGGAATGTAATAATAGAAGGAAGGAGTGTAATAAGAAGGAGTGTAATAAGAAGGAATAGTGTAATAATAGAAGGAGGTGTGTAAGAAGGAAGGAGTGTAATAAGAAGGAAGGAGTGTAATAAGGAGTGTAATGAGAAGGAAGGAATAAGAAGGGAGCAGTGTAATAAGGAGTGTAATAAGGAAGGGGTGTAATAAGGAAGGAGTGTAATAAGAAGGAGTGTAATAAGGAAGGAGTGTAATAAGAAGGAGTGTAATAAGGAAGTAGTGTAATAAGAAGGTAGCAGTGTAATAAGGAGTGTAATAAGGAAGGGGTGTAATAAGGAAGGAGTGTAATAAGAATGAGTGTAATAATAAGGAAGAAGTGTAAGAAGGAAGGAGTGTAATAAGAAGGAGTGTAATAAGAAGGAAGGAGTGTAATAAGAAGAAATGTAATAATGAGGAGTGTAATAAGAAGGAAGGAGTGTAATAAGAAGAAATGTAATAATGAGGAGTGTAATAAGAAGGAAGGAGTATAACAATGCTGCAGTAGTTTGTGTCGGGGGGCTAGGGTCAGTTTGTTATATCTGGAGTACTTCTCCTGTCCTATTCGGTGTCCTGTGTGAATCTAAGTGTGCGTTCTCTAATTCTCTCCTTCTTTCTTTCTCTCTCTCGGAGGACCTGAGCCCTAGGACCATGCCCCAGGACTACCTGACATGATGACTCCTTGCTGTCCCCAGTCCACCTGGCCATGCTGCTGCTCCAGTTTCAACTGACCTGAGCCCTAGGACCATGCCCCAGGACCACTTGACATGATGACTCCTTGCTGTCCCCAGTCCACCTGGCCATGGTGCTGCTCCAGTTTCAACTGTTCTGCCTTACTATTATTTGACCATGCTGGTCATTTATGAACATTTGAACATCTTGGCCATGTTCTGTTATAATCTCCACCCGGCACAGCCAGAAGAGGACTGGCCACCCCACATATGCTCTCTCTAATTCTCTCTTTCTTTCTCTCTCTCGGAGGACCTGAGCCCAAGAACCGTGCCCCAGGACGACCTGACATGATGACTCCTTGCTGTCCCCAGTCCAACTGACTGTGCTGATGCTCCAGTTTCAACTGTTCTGCCTTGTTATTATTCGACCATGCTGGTAATTTATGAACATTTGAACATCTTGGCCATGTTCTGTTATAATCTCCACCCGGCACAGCCAGAAGAGGACTGGCCACCCCTCATAGCCTGGTTCCTCTCTAGGTTTCTTCCTAGGTTTTGGCCTTTCTAGGGAGTTTTTCCTAGCCACCGTGCTTCTACACCTGCATTGCTTGCTGTTTGGGGTTTTAGGCTGGGTTTCTGTACAGCACTTTGAGATATCAGCTGATGTACGAAGGGCTATATAAATACAATTTTATTTTATTTTATTTTATTTGAACAAGGAAGAAGTGTAATAAGAAGGAATGTAATAATAAGGAAGGAGTGTAATAAGAAGGAAGGTGTGTAATAAGAAGAAATGTAATAATAAGGAAGGAGTGTAATAAGAAGGAGTGTAATAAGGAAGGAGTGTAATAAGAATGAGTGTAATAAGAAGGAGTGTAATAAGGAAGGAGTGTAATAAGGAAGTAGTGTAATAAGAATGAGTGTAATAAGAAGGAGTGTAATAAGGAAGGAGTGTAATAAGGAAGTAGTGTAATAAGAATGAGTGTAATAAGGAAGGAGTGTAATAAGAAGGAGTGTAATAAGGAAGTAGTGTAATAAGAATGAGTGTAATAAGAAGGAGTATAATAAGGAAGGAGTGTAATAAGGAAGTAGTGTAATAAGAATGAGTGTAATAAGGAAGGAGTGTAATAAGAATGAGTGTAATAAGGAAGGAGTGTATTAAGAAGGACTGTAATAAGGAAGGAGTGTAATAAGAAGGAGTGTAATAAGAAGGAGTGTAAGAACGAATAGAGATGCACATCACAGTGATTTCAAATGTGGAAAATAATCGGATAACCATTCCACTCACCTCCTCCTCAACAACAGATGCTGATTTATAATTAAGGGTTGTTAACAAAACTGTGTGTGTGTGTGTGTGTGTGTGTGTGTGTGTGTGTGTGTGTGTGTGTGTGTGTGTGTGTGTGTGTGTGTGTGTGTGTGTGTGTGTGTGTGTGTGTGTGTGTGTGTGTGTGTGTGTGTGTGTGTGTGTGTGTGTGTGTGTGTGTGTGTGTGTGTGTGTGTGTGTGTGTGTGTGTGTGTGTGTGTGTGTGTGTGTGTGTGTGTGTGTGTGTGTGTGTGTGTGTGTGTGTGTGTGTGTGTGTGTGTGTGTGTGTGTGTGTGCGTGTGTGCGTGTGTGGGTGTGTGCGTGTGCGTGTGTGCGTGTGTGTGTGCTTGTGTGCATGCGTGTGTAATGAGAGCTCTGTTGTGTTCAGCCAGTGAACAGGTGCAGAGTGGGAGTTAGATTTGACCTCTGGGAGGACAGCTGCCTCTCTATGGACCATGATCCTCTCTGCTCCTGACTTAAGCATCCTTTACAATCAAAGAATCCATGCCGATGGATAGACACTGTATGTCAACTGCTGGCTTACACTCTCTCTTTCCCCCTTGTTCTCTCCCTCAAGTTTAGAAGCAAATGGCCTGTCTCTTTTGAGATGCGGTCTTATTTCCTGCTTATCACACGTATCCTGAACATACTGTGTAATGGAATCAACAGACCAAGGTGGGAAGGACTGCAATTAGAAGAGTTGTGTCAGTGGTTGTGACGTTACACATTTTTTTTTTTTTTTCACCTTTATTTAACCAGGTAGGCTAGTTGAGAACACCTTTATTTAACCAGGTAGGCTAGTTGAGAACACCTTTATTTAACCAGGTAGGCTAGTTGAGAACACCTTTATTTAACCAGGTAGGCTAGTTGAGAACAAGTTCTCATTTGCAACTGCGACCTGGCCAAGATAAAGCATAGCAGTGTGAGCAGACAACACAGAGTTACACATGGAGTAAACAATTAACAAGTCAATAACACAGTAGAAAAAAAGGGGGAGTCTATATACAATGTGTGCAAAAGGCATGAGGAGGTAGGCGAATAATTACAATTTTGCAGATTAACACTGGAGTGATAAATGATCAGATGGTCATGTACAGGTAGAGATATTGGTGTGCAAAAGAGCAGAAAAGTAAATAAATAAAAACAGTATGGGGATGAGGTAGGTGAAAATGGGTGGGCTATTTACCAATAGACTATGTACAGCTGCAGCGATCGGTTAGCTGCTCAGATAGCTGATGTTTGAAGTTGGTGAGGAAGATAAAAGTCTCCAGCTTCAGCGATTTTTGCAGTTAGTTCCAGTCACAGGCAGCTGAGTACTGGAACGAAAGGCGGCCAAATGAGGTGTTGGCTTTAGGGATGATCAGTGAGATACACCTGCTGGAGCGCGTGCTACGGATGGGTGTTGCCATCGTGACCAGTGAACTGAGATAAGGCGGAGCTTTACCTAGCATGGACTTGTAGATGACCTGGAGCCAGTGGGTCTGGCGACAAATATGTAGCGAGGGCCAGCCGACTAGAGCATACAAGTCGCAGTGGTGGGTGGTATAAGGTGCTTTAGTGACAAAACGGATGGCACTGTGATAGACTGCATCCAGTTTGCTGAGTAGAGTGTTGGAAGCCATTTTGTAGATGACATCGCCGAAGTCGAGGATCGGTAGGATAGTCAGTTTTACTAGGGTAAGCTTGGCGGCGTGAGTGAAGGAGGCTTTGTTGCGGAATAGAAAGCCGACTCTTGATTTGATTTTCGATTGGAGATGTTTGATATGAGTCTGGAAGGAGAGTTTGCAGTCTAGCCAGACACCTAGGTACTTATAGATGTCCACATATTCAAGGTCGGAACCATCCAGATTGGTGATGCTAGTCGGGCATGCGAGTGCAGGCAGCGATCGGTTGAAAAGCATGCATTTGGGTTTACTAGCGTTTAAGAGCAGTTGGAGGCTGGAGGTTTGGAGGTTAGATAGCACAGTGTCCAATGACGGCCCGAAAGTATATAGAATGGTGTCGTCTGCGTAGAGGTGGATCAGGGAATCGCCCGCAGCAAGAGCAACATCATTGATATATACAGAGAAAAGTGTCGGCCCGAGAATTGAACCCTGTGGCACCCCCATAGAGACTGCCAGAGGACCGGACAGCATGCCCTCCGATTTGACACACTGAACTCTGTCTGCAAAGTAATTGGTGAACCAGGCAAGGCAGTCATCCGAAAAACTGAGGCTACTGAGTCTGCCGATAAGAATATGGTGATTGACAGAGTCGAAAGCCTTGGCAAGGTCGATGAAGACGGCTGCACAGTACTGTATTTTATCGATGGCGGTTATGATATCGTTTAGTACCTTGAGTGTGGCTGAGGTGCACCCGTGACCGGCTCGGAAACCAGATTGCACAGCGGAGTAGGTACGGTGGGATTTGAGATGGTCAGTGACCTGTTTGTTGACTTGGCTTTTGAAGACCTTAGATAGGCAGGGCAGGATGGATATAGGTCTGTAACAGTTTGGGTCCAGGGTGTCTCCCCTTTGAGAGGGGGATGACTGCGGCAGCTTTCCCAATCCTTGGGGATCTCAGACGATATGAAAGAGAGGTTGAACAGGCTGGTAATAGGTGTTGCAACAATGGAGGAGGATAGTTTCAGAAATAGAGGGTCCAGATTGTCAAGCCCAGCTGATTTGTACGGGTCCAGGTTTTGCAGCTCTTTCAGAACATCTGCTATCTGGATTTGGGTAAAGGAGAACCTGGAGAGGCTTGGGCGAGGAGCTGCGGGGGGGGGGGGGGGGGGAGCTGTTGGCCGAGGTTGGAGTAGCCAGGCGGAAGGCATGGCCAGCCGTTGAGAAATGCTTATTGAAGTTTTCGATAATCATGGATTTATCGGTGGTGACCGTGTTACCTAGCCTCAGTGCAGTGGGCAGCTGGGAGGAGGTGCTCTTGTTCTCCATGGACTTCACAGTGTCCCATAACTTTTTGGAGTTGGAGCTACATGTCTTTCAAACATCAGAGAAACATCCTATCACAACTGTAACTGCTAAGCCTGAACCATATCAGATCTCCTGATTGTTCACCAATCACACAGCTAGAGAATAATAATACACATTAAGGCTGTCATGGTGACATTTTTATCACACACATACACATACCCAGACACCCACAACACTTTCATCATGCAGAATGCAAAATAACTGTAATGTTTCAAATAGATCCATGTAATTGAAGATAATCAGATTCACAGAAATGGTCTTCTTGAAGAACATGGAAAGACAAAAAAGAAAACCAAGGACTCCAAAGAGGTGGACATTTGTTCACTGTTATAAACACAATAAGGAGTGTTGACCATATCTGTCACAGGCTACACACAAACACACAGCTTGGAGAAAGAACAGACAGTAACAGCAGTAACAGAGAACACACTAATAACAGGGCTTCAGACAGGTGAGGGAGAAGAGGGGGAGAAGTGAAACAGAGAGCAAGGGAATGAGAGCGATACAGTGGAGATAAAGGAGTGAAGGAAAGTGGAAAGTGACAAGTGAGAGTACAATTTTAAACAAAAAGCTAATAAAGAGTGAGAAATACGGGTCAGAGGGGAAAGGAAAGAGAGAGAAGGAGATAAAAGAAGAGGGAGAAACTAGAGTCTGGATAAACTTTGGCTCTGGTCCATATTAATGCTGCAGGAGAAGGGCGGTCGGGGGAAGAAGTGGAGGGGGACAGGGAGAGAGGGAGGAGAGGAGATGAGAGGTGGTGGGCTGCACTGTGCGGTGCAGTGCTGTGTGGCGCGTGGAGAAGCAGTATTTCTTGGAGCAGAGCTGGGGAGAGGCTGACCCTAAGATACACCCTGCAGGCTGCACTTCAGCTGTCAGAGAGAGAGAGAGAGCGAAATTGAGGCGAGATAGGAGAGAGAGAGAGAGAGAGAGAGAGAGAGAGAGAGAGAGAGAGAGAGAGAGAGAGAGAGAGAGAGAGAGAGAGAGAGAGACAGAGTGGGGAAAGAGAGAGGAAGAGAGAGAGGTTTCTTCTCATTAGCAGGAGTCAATCGTCAGCCTTGAGAAGGAAAATTAATGAATTAATGAATGGCACACACACACTGGTATGTATCCTCTGCTCTGAGCAGTGGAAGCAGTACACATTAGTGAGCACAGTTGTTTGGATCCTCCTTGCCTGATCAGAGGGGGGAAAGAGAGAGAACACAAGAGAAACATCACAAGAGAGACAGAGAGAAAGAGAGAGTGTCTCCCTCTGCCTCTCCTGCTTCTCCTGGGCTAGTGGCCAGACACTGACTCTGTTGGATCCTGGAAGAACACAAGCTGAGGATACCACAATGCTGCCTTAGACAGAATGACAGAACACACAGCAACACTTTGGAAGGACTATCAGCAGTATTTCTTTTCCTTCATTTGTTCAGACATAAAGAAGATGCAACATCCCTGCCAGGCTGCCACAAGAACGACAGTCAGTCGGACAGACGGACAGAGAGCAGCAGTGGTTATGCAGCTCGGGCTGTAACAGCTGGAGTACTCTCTCTCGCCTGAAGCAATTGGTTTTAGGAGCTAAGTTCCTCACTACCTCTCAATCATTGAATCATAGTCCTGTAGGATCTCCTCTCATAAAGATGGACACAATACTGCAGTAGTTCCTACAGACTGAGACAGAACAGTACAGCTCCACTTGGAGATCAGTAGAAAGAAACGGTGGATTCTTCCCTCTCGGAGGGCTGAGATACCTGCAATACCTGTGGTCAGAGACTGGATTGCTGCCTTTTCCTATGGAGGAAAGATTGATGATGAAACTGTATATCTGATTTATTATAACATACTCTGGTCATAGAGCCTGGACTCTACCAGGTGGATATTTCCTACACTTCCCTTGGACTTAAGTAGTGATTCACACTGGATTGGCTTACTCCCTCTTCGGTGTATTTGTGTCAGGATGGAGTGTGTAAAGAATGTGTCTCTGATTCTGAGTGTTTTCCTGTTGAGCTCAGCACACTCAGCCCAGAGCGTCTACCCCAGAATACGACTCTCCCATAAAGGTAGGAATCAGGAACTTTAGTATGTGAGTGCTGGCTGACTAACTAGTCAAAGCATGCTAACATTTTTATTCCGTTTATGTCACGGCAGGTGTGTCAGTGACAATATAGAATGTTTACTAATAGACACCTCTGCACAACCCCTTAACAACTTGGAGAAATGAGTTATTACTTTACTAAACTGCTCGTATTCATCACTAAGTGTATAGCTGGCCACAGTATCATCTCTGATGTTAGAAACTGTTAATGAGTATTTGAGATTACTCTATGTAAGATGAAAGAGGACCTAAACTCATCTATGACATTGTAAAGTGTGTTTCCTCCTTGTGATTGTCCTGGTATTTTATTAGGATCCCCCATTAGCTGTTGCAATAACAGCAGCTACTCTTCCTGGGGTCCCCACAGAACATGAAACAGTCAAAAGTTTGGACACACCTACTCATTCAAGGGTTTTTCTTTATTTTTTAATTATTTTTTTATACATTGTAGAATAATATTGAAGGAATCAATACTATGAAATAACAGATGTTAAATAAAAAATGTTAAACAAATCGAATCGATTTTAGAATCTTCAAAGTAGCCACCCTTTGCCTTGATGACAGTTTTGCACACTATTTGCATCCTCTCAACCAGCTTCACCTGGAATGCTTTTCTAACAAACTTGAAGGAGTTCCCACTTATGCTGAGCACTTATTTTCCTTCACTCTGCGGTCCAACTCATCCCAAACCATCTCAATTGCATTGAGGTGGGTTATTGTGGATGCCAGGTCATCTGATGCAGCACTCCATCACTCTCCTTCTGGAGGTGCGTTGGGGGATTGTCCTGTTGAAAAACAAATGATACTCCCACTAAGCGCAAATGGGATGGGAGTGCATATCGCTGCAGAATGCTGTGGTAGCCATGCTGGTTATATGTTCCTTTAATTCACTGACAGTGTCACCAGTAAAGCACCCGCACACCATCACACCTCCTCCTCCATGCTTCACGGTGTGAACCACACAAGCAAAGATCATCCGTTCACCTACTCTGCGTCTCACAAATACACGGAAACAAAAACGGTTGCTTGAACTCTGTGAAGCATTTATTTGGGCTGCAACTTCTAAAACTGGTAACTCTAAAGAATGTATCTTCTGCAGCAGAGGTAACTCTGGGTCTTCCTTTCCTGTGGCGGTACTCATGAGAGCCAGTTTCATCATATCCCTTGATGGTTTTTGCGACTGCACTTGAAGAAACTTTTGAAGTTCTTGAAATATTCCCTATTGACTGACCTTCATGTCTTAGAGTCATGATGGACTGTCGTTTCTCTTTGCTTATTTGAGCTGTTCTTTCCATAATATGTACTTGATCTTTTACCAAATAGGGATATCTTCTGTATATCAACCCTTCTTTGTCACAACACAACTGATTGGCTCAAACACATTAACACCTGTCTAGGACAGACGTTCCGCTAACGGAACCTCACCCCAACATTCTGCTGAAAAGGCAGCGCGGGAAATTCTACAATATTTTTTAGAAATATTTAACTTTCACACATTAGCAAGTCCAATACAGCAAATGATAAACATCTTGTTAATCTACCCATCGTGTCCATTTTTTAAAAAGTTTTGCAGCGAAAACACAACATATATTTATGTTAGAACACCACCAAATCCAAAAAAACACACAGCCATTTTTCCCAGCCAAAGATCACACAAAAGCAGAATCAGAGATCAAATGAAACACTAACCTTTGATAATCTTTATCAGATAACACTCATATGACATCATGTTGCACAATACATTTATGTTTTGTTCGATAATATGCATATTTATATCCACAAATCTCGTTTTACATTGACGCCATGTTCAGAAATGTCTCCAAAATATCCGGACTAATTACAGAGAGCTATGCCAGATAACAGAAATAATCACCATAAACTTTGACGAAAGATACGTTTTACATATAATTAAAGACACATTGGTTCTTAAGCCGCCGCTGTGTCAGATTTTTAAAAAATGTTACGAAAAAAGCATTTTATGCAATAATCTAAAACGGCGCTAAAACGTAACGTAAATATTTCTCCGCCATGTTGGAGTCAACAGAAATATGAAATTACATCATAAATATTCTCTTACCTTTGATGATCTTTCATCAGAATGCAGTGCAAGGAGTCCTAGTTCCACAATAAATCATTGTTTTGTTCCATAATGTCCATTACTAGTGTCCAATTAGCTGCTTTTGCTAGCACGGTTAGTTCACATGTCCAAAAGCTGGCGCTGGTCCAGGCGAACTCGGACGAAAACTTCAAAAAGTTATATTCCAGGTCGAATAAACTGGTCAAACTAAGTAGAGAATCAATCTTCAGGATGTTATTTTCATATACATCCAATAACGTTCCAACTGGAGTATTCGTTTTTGTCTACAGAGTCATGGAACGCAGGCGATATCAACAGTAATGTGCGCAACCAGGAACTGGCATTCTGACAGACCACTGACTCATTCCCCTCCCATCTAGTGGAAGGTGTAGGAAGTGCGAACATATCCATATCTTGTATCCATATCTTGTTTGGATGTGAATAGGCGATGACTTGAAATTCGACCAGCCCCATAATTTCCACTTCCTGTTTGGAAATGTGCCTGCTCTATGAGTTCTGTTATACTCACAGACATAAATTAAACAGTTTTAGAAACGTTGGAGTGTTTTCTATCTAATAGTAATAATAATAATATGCATATATTAGCATCTGGCCTTTTTTGCCTTTACCTCCCTTCTCACCTAATTTGCTCACATTGTATATAGACTTGTTTATACTGTATTATTGACTGTATGTTTGTTTTACTCCATGTGTAACTCTGTGTCGTTGTATCTGTCGAACTGCTTTGCTTTATCTTGGCCAGGTCGCAATTGTAAATGAGAACTTGTTCTCAACTTGCCTACCTGGTTAAATAAAGGTGAAAAAAAAATCTATAACAGAGTAGGATGCAGTTCACTATGGGCACGCAATTAATCCAAAGTGAAAATGCTGACCCCTATCCCTAACAGGTTTTAAGAAGGACAGAAATTCCACAAATGAACTTTTAAGTAGGCACACCTGTTAATTGAAATGCATTCCAGGTGACTACCTCATGAAGCTGGTTGAGAGAATGCCAAGAGTGTGCAAAGTTGTAAGCAATGCAAAGGGTGGCTGCTTTGAAGACTCTCAAATATAAAATATATTTTGAATTATCTTTTTTGGTTGCTACATGATTCCATATGTGTTATTTCATAGTTTTGATGTCTTCACTATTATTCTACAATGTAGAAAATAGTAAAAATATAGAAAACCCTTGAATGAGTAGGTGTGTCCAAACTTTTGACTGGCACTGTACATTTAAAAACGGCACATTTCTTGTTGTTGACTAGAGGATTGTTTTCTTCCTCTGGCCACGGTGGCTGGCATTCCACAATGTGGCATTCTACTTTTATAATGGTAGGATGAGAGAGGGGCACACTGGTAAGTTTATGGTGGTGGTGTGTGTGTGTGTGTGTGTGTGTGTGTGTGTGTGTGTGTGTGTGTGTGTGTGTGTGTGTGTGTGTGTGTGTGTGTGTGTGTGTGTGTGTGTGTGTGTGTGTGTGTGTGTGTGTGTGTGTGTGTGTGTGGTCTCATCTGATTATTTGCAGTCTATATCTTAGGGAGTACGAGGTTCTTTCTTTGTAGTTAAGTCTGTAGTTAACACAACCTCTCTTCTCTCTCCACTGTGTCTTTGATCACTATAGCAACACTAACACATACTGTAATTCCACATAAAAAGGTGTCGGACATAGTTAAGAGTATGTGTGGAATTTCCCTGGTCAATAAATAGGATCTGTGTAAGGTGCAAAGCAGTGAGTTTGTCCTGGAAGTAGAACAGCGTGGTTTATCTACATGGTACCCCACTATGAAGGTTCACTGGGGCCTGTTTGTAATACTTTCCCTCTCTTATCACCATGCTAGTTTAGATAACATCGTACAGTAAATTACTTTAATAAATACAGATGTAGGATATTCATTTGAGCCAGTTTGCTACAGCAGGAAAATAATCCTGCAGGAACAGGAAATGTGAATTATTATGTTGATTTTAATTTCTGGACATTTCTGTAGGGGTTGATACATGTTTTATTAGAGTAAATCAAGTCTGACATTTTAAAGTGGAATTACAAACTTTAGAATCCTTAAAACTCAAATACACTACAAGTTTACATTTCCTGCTGTGCAAATTCTCAGCAACAAAAGAGTGATCAAATTAAGATCCTACATCTGTAGGAGGAGGAAGAGAGAAAGAGAAGGGAGCGAGGAGGAAAGGAGAGCTAGAAAGGGATGAATAACTGAAAAAGTGAAGAAGAAAGAGAATGCTAGAAGAAGGGAAATAAGGGAGAGACGAGCCCCGGACGCAGGGAAGGAAATACAGAGAGATGAGAAATGGTAGAAATGGAGAGGAGAAACATAAATAAGGGAGGGATGTTATGGGTTTGTTTGGTTAGTGAAGTGTGTTAGGCTGGTATATTGACAGAATCCCTTGCTGAGTGTTGAGTTGTGCTGATGTGTTCAGTCATAAACGTCACCTCAATTACAGTAATAACACTGACATTCATACATGTATTTCACCTGAGTCATTACTAACCTGGGGGAGAGAAGCTCCACTGACTGATTTACACACACAGAGGGACAGAGAGAGAGAAAGAGAAAGAGTTAGTGAGAGCAAGAGAGAGGGAAAGAGAGAGAGAAAGGCAGACAGATGGAGGAAGACACCACAGGAGAGGAGAGGAGTGGAGAGGAGTGGAGAGATGGTGGGCACTGGAACAGGCCTGTGGTTACCACCATCCACCATGAACTTGTTCCAAAGTTCTATTTCAAGCTCTCTCATACTGAACTCGGTCTTCAACAAACTTTCATTCTGTTGTATGTTTCCTCTCCCTCAGTCCACCCTTTTCCACTCCATCGCTGTCTCTTCCCCATCATTCTCTTACTCAAAATCAAATCGAAGTTTCTTGGTCAAGTACACAGATTTTCAGATGTTATCGCAGGTGCAGAGAAATGCTTGCTTTTCTAGCTCCAACAGTGCAGTAATTATAAAAATTATAATTATAATAAAAAACAGAATCCTGAAGAAAAAAATATATATAATTTATATAGGATGGGCAAATGACTAGAATACAGTATATACAGTTGAAGTCGGAAGTTTACATACACTTAAGTTGGAGTCTTTAAAACTAGTTTTTCAACCACTCCACAAATTTCTTGTTAACAAACTATTGTTTTGGCAAGTCAGTTAGGACTTTGTGCATGAGACAAGTAATTTTTCCAACAATTGTTTACAGACAGATTATTTCACTAATAATTCACTGTATCACAATTCCAGTGGGTCAGATGTTTACATTCACTAAGTTGACTGTGCCTTTACAGAGCTTGGAAAATTCCAGAAAATGGTGTCATGGCTTTAAAAGCCTCTGATAGCTTCTGATAGGATGGCATCATTTGAGTCAATTGGAGGTGTACCTGTAAATGTATTTCAAGGCCTACCTTCATACTCAATGCCTCTTTCCTTGACATCATGGGAAAATCAAAATAAATCAGCCAAGACCTCAGAAAAAATATTGTAGACCTCAACAAGTCTGGTTCATCCTTGGGAGCAATTTCCAAACACCTGAAAGTACCACGTTCATCTGTACAAACAATAGTACGCAAGTATAAACACCATGAGACCACGCAGCCGTCATACCACTCAGGAAGGAGACACCTTCTGTCTCCTAGACATGAACGTACTTTGGTGCGAAAAGTGCAAATCAATCCCAGGACCGTGTGAAGATGCTGAAGGAAACAGGTACAAAAGTATCTATATTCAAAGTAAAACTGTCACATACCATGACACTGGAGAGACGATGCAGGTACAGGGAGTAAAACATTTAATAAAGAACGGACGATGAGCGAACCCTGCGGTTGCGGACGGTGCAATTGACGGACCAGGTGATGAAGCAGCCCGACAGGATGCACTCAATGGTGCATCTGTGGGAGTTTGTGAAGGTCTTAGGGGCCAAAGGTCTTGTTGCCTACCTTCACCACTTGGGGTCGGCCTGTCAGGAAGCCCAGGACCAAGTTGCAAAGGGAAGGGTTCAGACCCAGGGCCCTGAGCTTAGTGATGAGCTTGGAGGGTACTATGGTGTTGAAGGCTGAGATGAACAGCATTCTTGCATGGCGATAGATCTGCTGGGGTGACATGAGAATTGTAGTGGGTCTAGGGTGTCCCCCCTTCTCTCCTGTAGCGTGTTCTGGCTGGTAGAGCATGCTGTAGAAGGCTGCTGGTGGATCCTATCATTATGGAATGAAAAACATCTAAGCTTTAATAATATGTGTCTCATGGTCTCTGCCAGCTTTGATTTACACCGACCTACCAACACACTGAGACACACACACACACACACACACACACACACACACACACACACACACACACACACACACACACACACACACACACACACACACACACACACACACACACACACACACACACACACACACACACACACACACACACACACACACACACACACACACACACACACACACACACACACAGAATAATGTGAATACTTTACCATGTGCAGGCCTTGAAGGCGGATCTGGAAAAGAGAGGAATGTGATTAAAGTCTCTGTTATTAGTCCTGAGGAACTAAACTATCACAATATTAACTATCACAATCTATCTGGTTGTATTTCTCTGGATGTGGAGGAATTTGTTTGAAATCATGGATGTAGTCATCAGAGATGTATGACCCAGTTTCCGTCTGACTTAAAGGTGTTACAGTACTGTAGAGATCAATCCAGTCTACCCTTTAGGTCTGTGGAAATATGCTCTCAGATGGACATCCTCCAGGACTGAGTTTACAAGTCAGAATTATTTTGGGAATGTTATCAGAGTTTCCATCTCAGAGCTCTGACATTGAGATTTCATCTTGTCTTCTGTGTTTATATTATCACTATCTCTTTCTCCACTTTTTCATTCCACTCATCTCCCTCTTTCCTCTCCTGCCTCTCTTCCTGAACATTTCACCACGTGTAAGCGCAACTCTTTTCCAACACTGTTGATCTTTTCCATCAACTATAATCTCGATTTCCTCTCATTCCTATCAATATGTTTTGAAAATCTGCTTTTGTATCGAGTTGCAATCACCGATTGTCTCCAGTTTCCAAAGCAGAACAGACCTGAAGCTGCTCTGCATGCAGCTCCTCCAAAGACCTTAAACACACTTTATGAGAGCCTAATACACTCTCATTGGGCAGGGCTTTCAGCCAATCAAAACCCTTAAATCCTAGTGGTCAATTGTCCCATCTGTCTGATTGTCTAAAGATGGTTTCCAGAGGGATTGGTCTGGCCATTGTATTACAATGAATAGAACAGAACTCCTTATTAAAAACACAATGAAAAACAATAGAGCTGTAGAATACATTACATTACTTGAAATGATATGCGGTCTTGCCTCATATGTTGTCTGTCTCCTTTTCTATTGTCTGTCTGTATATTCTGTTTATTGTGGAAACACCATTTCACAAAGTCAGATTCCTGTACCTGCAATTGTATTTGGTGAATAAAGGTGATTCTGGTTCTGCTCATCTGCATATTGTGGCCCTGTAGTGAACTCTTCATAGTAAAACAAGTGTTATATTATGCTGTATGTTTAATGAGAGGTTTTGACTGCTGGCATGTGTCAGAGTATAGTGTGGTGGAGGCAACGGGACAAATGAAGTGATGGGGTGGAGGGAGAGATGGAGCCAACACGTGATTTATCTCTCTTCTACCATCTCCATCTATCTCTGTCCTCACACTTGGCTGGAAGCTGGACCTTCACTAGGATTCCAACACAGACAGTTTTTTCAGAGTCTAAATCCAGTTATTAGCTAAAGTAATACCACAGAGAGCCAGGCATTGGACCAATTGACTTGCTATAACTAGGGATAGAGTAACTAGGGACAGAGTAACTAGGGACAGTATAACTAGGGACAGAGTAACTAGGGACAGAGTAACTAGGGACAGAGTAACTGGGGACAGAGTAACTAGGGACAGAGTAACTAGGGACGGAGTACAGGCCTCCTTCAAACACAGGTTATTAGCTCTCCAGTATTGGCATGTTCTCTAGGCATTGCAGATGGGGTCCTCTGATTCATACATTCCAATCTGAGTTCAAACCTAACTGTGTCACCACACCCAGATAATAGCTACCTGTACAGAGGCTCTCCTCGTTGAATGTGTTTAAAGAGACCATTATGGGTTTAAGAAGCACATTAAACTCTGAGCAAAAGTTGTTACTGAAGCTGTAAGTGAGAGGTAGTTCTCTGCTGCTTCTGATCACAGGGGAAAACATTATTGTACCCCACACTAACAGCCAATTTTAATAAACATATTCCTGTTGAAAACCACAGCAATTACTGAAAATTGAACTTTAGCATAATTCAAACAGTACCTCTGCCAAATGAATATTTAGTTAGAAAGCATAATAATTTTGTAACATTGGTAAATATTATTTCTAAAACCTCTGATTTTCTGTGCGTGGTGAATCAAGTGTTCAGGTGATGTCAGAGTGTTTGGACAGGGATAATGTCAGACATGTTCACTTGGATAAATAAACTCCTGTCGCTGCCATGTTGTAGCAGAACATTTTCCTCTCAGACAAGTCAAACAGTGAACGCCTAAAAGCTCTCATGGGCCATACTTCAACAACACACTACTTTCAACTACACATACAGTACCTTACATACTTTTTACATAATCCCATGCAGTAAAAGCACACAGTTAAGACAGCTGGTGTCCCCCTATTGTAGATGGCATTCTGATGTGATTTCAAATATGCTGAACATACTGTGCTTCCACTCTGATACCTATTCCATCCCTGAGATGTTTAGAGTTTGCACATTTTAGATGTGTACGCCATTTGCATTCTGATCATTCCTGATCCTCCATGGCTCTGTTCCACTCCAATGTCTAGTCCTTGTTCCTCTGTTCAATTGTTGATATCCTACTGTGAAGCACTCAGGTAGTAATTACCAGTAAGGAGCCCCCCTCTGAGTGGTAATATAAAACCTTCCTTCCCAGACTAGAACAGAAGAGAGCTGCTGGATGTGTTTAAACATCTTAAATGACTTAGCTGGAGGTGGAATTGTGATGAGGAATGAGCTGGGGAATACCAGTGTTGCATGAAGCCCTGTGTTTGTTAGATGAAGTCCTGTATCTTTTAAATGAGGGAGATTTGTCTCATTAAATATAGTCTTTATACTAAGTACTGTATAAGTACCTGGATAGGATGTGACAGGGAGATGTGCATATTCACCTCAGGGCAGGGAATTTATAGGATCGAATAGGAATATTTTTATCTGTTTCGGCCTCTCTCTCTCTCTCTCTCTCTCTCTCTCTCTCTCTCTCTCTCTCTCTCTCTCTCTCTCTCTCTCTCTCTCTCCCCCTCGTTCGCTCTCTCTCTCTCTCTCTCTCTCTCTCTCTCTCTCTTTCTCTCTCTCTTTCTCTCTTTCTGTCGTGTGTGTTCTCTGTAGGTCTGTAGTGTCTAGGGTGAAACAGCTTGTGAGACATGTCTGCTATTACCTTTTAACAGTACAAACACCAGGGGGAGAGGAGGAGGGTTGAGAGAGAGGGAGAGAGAGACAGACAGACAGACGGAGAGAGAGAGAGAGCAAGAGGGAAAGAGAGAGAGAGAGAGAGAGAGAGAGAGAGAGAGAGAGAGAGAGAGAGAGAGAGAGAGAGAGAGAGAGAGAGAGAGAGAGCGAGAGAGTCAGAGAGAGAGAGAGAGAGGGAGAGAGAAAGAGAGAGAGAGAGAGTCAGAGAGAGAGAGAGAGAGAGGTGAATGAGGGGATGCAGTGGGTGAAATGGTCATGGGGTGAGGGATCCTGGGTTAAGATATGAGTGAGGGGGTTAGGGATGAGGCAGCGGTGATGTGAGGTAATGCCTATTTAATCAGGCAGCACAATGCAGTCTGTTTGCCTATATCTAGCACAACCACCACTTCCTCCCTTTGAGTGAACCTCAGCCTTTACTATCCCCACAGACACACCGTGGAGCAGATGGGGGTTAGGGTTCCAAGGACGACTCTTGCTGGGGCATCTACTCTGCTAGCTGGGCTTTAATCAAACTCCATCATAATAGAATCTCTGTACACTCTCTGAGAGACTCCGTCTGTGTGTGTCTGACGTGATCTGTGCTCAGAAATATTAGCCCTCTGATGTCTGTCTCTCTTTTGGGCAACAAGGATTTACACCCCACAAAACAATGCACAATCTAGTTACGTCAAACTTAAAACAGAGTTGGGTGAACCACATGACAGTGTGTTTGTTGTGTTGTTGATCTTTACAGGAAGTATTATGTCAGGAAATTTGGTTCTCCTGCTCTCCAGATGTAGCAATGGTCTCATTCAAAGATCACAGGCCTTCTTCCTTTGTTATCCAGCCGTCTCTTCTCTCTGCTTTCCCAACTCTTCCGTTTACTTTATCTCCACCTCTTAGTCCACCTCTCTTCCCCTATGTTACCCCCATGTCCTCTTCCCATCGCTCCTCTCTTCTCCCCAGCTCATCACCCCTTGCTCCTCAATCCTTCCCCAGCTCATCACCCCTAGCTCCTCTATCCTCCCCCAGCTCATCACCCCTAGCTCCTCTATCCTCCCCCAGCTCATCACCCCTAGCTCCTCTATCCTCCCCCAGCTCATCACCCCTAGCTCCTCAATCCTTCCCCAGCTCATCACCCCTAGCTCCTCTATCCTCCCCCAGCCCATCACCCCCAGCACCTCTCTCCTCCCCCAACTCTTCACCCCTAGCTCCTCTCTTTTCCCCCAGCTCTTCACCCCTAGCTCCTCTCTCCCCCCTAGCTCATCACCCCTAGCTCCTCTCTTCTCCCCTAGCTCATCACCCCTAGCTCCTCTCTTCTCCCCCAGCTCATCACCCCTAGTTCCTCACTCCTCCCCCAGCTCATCACCCCTAGCTCCTCTCTTCTCCCCAGTTCATCACCCCTTTCTCCTCAATCCTTCCCCAGCTCATCACCCCTAGCTCCTCTATCCTCCCCCAGCTCATCACCCCTAGCTCCTCTCTCCTCCCCCAGCTCATCACCCCTAGCTCCTCAATCCTTCCCCAGCTCATCACCCCTAGCTCCTCTATCCTCCCCCAGCTCATCACCCCCAGCACCTCTCTCCTCCCCCAACTCTTCACCCCTAGCTCCTCTCTTCTCCCCCAGCTCTTCACCCCTAGCCCCTCTCTCCTCCCCTAGCTCATCACCCCTAGCTCCTCTCTTCTCCCCTAGCTCATCACCCCTAGCTTCTCTCTTCTCCCCCAGCTCATCACCCCTAGTTCCTCACTCCTCCCCCAGCTCATCACCCCTAGCTCCTCTCTTCTCCCCAGTTCATCACCCCTTTCTCCTCAATCCTTCCCCAGCTCATCACCCCTAGCTCCTCTATCCTCCCCCAGCTCATCACCCCTAGCTCCTCTCTCCTCCCCTAGCTCATCACCCATAGCTCCTCTCCCCTCCCCCAGCTCATCACCCCTAGCTCCTCTCTCCTCCTCTAGCTCATCACCCCTAGCTCCTCTCTCCTCCTCCATCTCTTCACCCCTATCTCCTCTCTCCTCCCCTAGCTCATCACCCCTAGCTCCTCTCTCCTCCCCTAGCTCATCACCCCTAGCTCCTCTCTCCTCCCCTAGCTCATCACCCCTAGCTCCTCTCTCCTCCCCTAGCTCATCACCCCTAGCTCCTCTCTCCTCCCCTAGCTCATCACCCCTAGCTCCTCTCTTCTCCCCCAGCTCATCACCCCTAGCTCCTCTCTCCTCCCCCAGCTCTTCACCCCTAGCTCCTCTCTCCTCCCCTAGCTCATCACCCCTTGCTCCTCTCTTCTCCCCCAGCTCATCACCCCTAGCTCCTCTCTTCTCCCCCAGCTCATCACCCCTAGCTCCTCTCTCCTCCCCCAGCTCATCACCCCTCCTCTCTCCTCCCCCAGCTCATCACCCCTAGCTCCTCTCTCCTCCCCCAACTCATCACCCCTCCTCTCTTCTCCCCCAGCCCATCACCCATCCTCTCTCCTCCCGCAGCTCATCACCCCTCCTCTCTTCTCCCACAGCTCATCAACCCTAGCTCCTCTCTTCTCCCCCAGCTCATCTCTCCTCCCCCAGCTCATCACCCCTAGCTCATCTCTCCTCCCCCAGCTCATCACCCCTAGCTCATCTCTTCTCCCCCAGCTCATCACCCCTAGCTCATCTCTTCTCCCCCAGCTCATCACCCCTAGCTCATCTCTCCTCCCCCAGCTCATCACCCCTAGCTCATCTCTTCTCCCCCAGCTCATCACCCCTAGCTCATCTCTCCTCCCCCAGCTCATCACCCCTAACTGCTCTCTTCTCCCCCAGCTCATCACCCCTAGCTTCTCTGCTCTTTCTTCTCTCCCCCTTTCTTCTGTCCTGTCCTACTCCATGTGGCTCTCATTTTACTCTGTGACATCATTCCCCCATGCGTGGTGGTCTTGGAACACATGGCCATCCAACGTGCAGGCACCACATACACTTCCCTCTGGGCACTACGGAGTCTCACACCCCCCTGTAGAAATACAAGAAACACTCATTATCTTCCTTTATAATGCAACCCTTTTCCCATCTCTCTTCGTTTTTGATCCCGCACAACTTCATTATTCAGTAGACTGTGTCTCTCTGCAGACAAATGGGAATGCCTGTCATCAGTACACACACTTTAACATTGAACCTGTGGTTAGAACTAACAACTTGCCAGTGGCAAGACATCAACTTCTTCCAACAAATTGAATTATTGTCTTTACCTTTCCCAAGGTTTGCCAAGGTTCATGTTTTATTGACTCCTCTGTATTCCTCTATAACTACACATCAGTGTTTCCCTCGCCTCGCCACAGTTGAGTAAAGTAAAGGAAGCCTTGTTTCCTCCCAGTCTGACACACTCCATTCTCTCCCATAGTAGCTGAAATGTTATAGCATTTCCATGGAGGGATTTAAATGTTTTATGATTATTTAATTTTTCGAAATCTCTCCTGCCAACTCTCAGCACTCCCCATGCGGGAGATGAAAGGATGAGACTTGAGGGAGTCTCTCCTCTTTTTCTCTCCCTCCATTTTCCATTTGAAGTGGGAGCACACCCGTGTGTGTGCCTCTCTCTCGCTTTTGTTTTAGTGAACACACACTCCCTCGTTCAACTCCTTAGATGAAGAGAATCACACACACAGCAGCTGCAGAAGATGACAGGGAGGAGAGGAGTGGAAATCCCCTCTGTCTATAGAGACGGAACATAATTAGCTGTTTTAGATAATGATACACTGTTTGACTTGTGTTAGCTCTACCTGTTACTAAGCAAATCTCCGCATTATCAAATCATCATATGAAGTTTCATTCCAAAACACTATACACTGTATAGTTGGTAAATTAGCTATGGCTATTTTTGTTTTGTTTTAAGAACATAGGAAAGAGATGAGATTTCTTCACTATCTAATCATGGCATGGGGTTGTTCAATGACAGATGTGTATTTGTTTAAAATATATAACTTGAAATTTTTGCAGAATGCTATATATCTGCCTCACTAGCAGAGAAATAAGTAGTACTGTTACAGGATGTTTTACACAATCAAATGTAACAAATAACTCCATTTTTAACAATGAAATGTACAGATCATACATTTATGACAAACAAATAAAGTGGGGCAAAAAAGTATTTAGTCAGCCACCAATTGTGCAAGTTCTCCCACTGAAAAAGATGAGAGAGGCCTGTAATTTTCATCATAGGTACAGTTCAACTATGACAGACAAAATGAGAAAAAAAAAATCCAGAAAATCACATTGAAGGTTTTTTAATGAATTTGCACAATATCCATCTGTTGTGGACCATACCATTAACACAATTCATGTTGTTTTCACAGAATATGCAGTAAATTAACACGTTTCTAAAATGCTTACATTTTCTTTACATACAAGCTTACCCAACACCAAAATTATGGATCTTTCTTGTCTTATTTACATATGCTTGCCAGAAATGAAGACCTAATGTTCAAAACCTTAAATATAGTATAACGGTTCTACTTTTGGAACAACAGCAGCTCAAAAGCTATATTGAAACAGCTGACAAACATTTTTGAATGAACAGCCCATTGAAACATTGAGAAATAGCTGATTTACTGTAAGTTGTTTAAAATAGAAAAACCACAGCTGATTCCAATCTCAATCGGAGACATAGCCAGGTGTTGAGGTTCTTTCAATTACATGGACACACACAGTAAAAAGGAGACTTTTTGGATTGATTCTGTTCGATGTGGATACAGAACAACACAGAGGAGCAGAAAAAGAAAACATTATGTCTGGACAAGGGAGAGGAGTAGTTGGACCAGGGAGAGGAGTAGCTGGACAAGGGAGAGGAGTAGTTGGACCAGGGAGAGGAGTAGCTGGACCAGGGAGAGGAGTAGTTGGACCAGGGAGAGGAGTAGTTGGACCAGGGAGAGGAGTAGCTGGACAAGGGAGAGGAGTAGTTGGACCAGGGAGAGGAGTAGCTGGACAAGGGAGAGGAGTAGTTGGACCAGGGAGAGGAGTAGTTGGACCAGGGAGAGGAGTAGCTGGACAAGGGAGAGGAGTAGTTGGACCAGGGAGAGGAGTAGCTGGACAAGGGAGAGGAGTAGTTGGACCAGGGAGAGGAGTAGCTGGACCAGGGAGAGGAGTAGTTGGACCAGGGAGAGGAGTAGCTGGACAAGGGAGAGGAGTAGTTGGACCAGGGAGAGGAGTAGCTGGACAAGGGAGAGGAGTAGTTGGACCAGGGAGAGGAGTAGCTGGACAAGGGAGAGGAGTAGTTGGACCTGGAAGAGGAGTAGCTGGACCAGGCAGAGGAGTAGTTGGACCAGGGAGAGGAGTAGCTGGACAAGGGAGAGGAGTAGTTGGACCAGGGAGAGGAGTAGCTGGACCAGGGAGAGGAGTAGTTGGACCTGGAAGAGGAGTAGCTGGACCAGGCAGAGGAGTAGTTGGACCAGGCAGAGGAGTAGTTGGACCTGGAAGAGGAGTAGCTGGACCAGGGAGAGGAGTAGTTGAACCTGGAAGAGGAGTAGCTGGACCAGGGAGAGGAGTAGCTGGACCAGGGAGAGGAGTAGTTGGACCAGGGAGAGGAGTAGTTGGACCAGGGAGAGGAGTAGCTGGACCAGGGAGAGGAGTAGCTGGACCTGGAAGAGGAGTAGTTGGACCAGGCAGAGGAGTAGTTGGACCAGGCAGAGGAGTAGTTGGACCAGGGAGAGGAGTAGCTGGACCAGGGAGAGGAGTAGTTGGACCTGGAAGAGAAGTAGCTGGACCAGGGAGAGGAGTAGCTGGACCAGGTAGAGGAGTAGTTGGACCAGGTAGAGGAGTAGCTGGACCAGGTAGAGGGGTAGTTTGACCAGGTAGAGGAGTAGTTTGACCAGGGAGAGGAGTAGTTTGACCTGGGAGAGGAGTAGCTGGACCAGGTAGAGGAGTAGTTGGACCAGGTAGAGGAGTAGCTGGACCAGGTAGAGGGGTAGTTTGACCAGGTAGAGGAGTAGTTTGACCAGGTAGAGGAGTAGTTTGACCAGGCAGAGGAGTAGTTGGACCAGGCAGAGGAGTAGTTGGACCAAGGATCGGAGTAGTTGGACCAAGGAGAGGAGTAGCTGGACCAGGACAAAGGATAGGGAGAGTTAGGGGGAGAGGAGTAAGATTGCATGGTGGTGTTCAAAGGAGAGTAAGCGCTGTTGTCACTGATGAAATAACAACCACCATCATAGACCATGTGATAAACCATGTTCTATCACTGAGAGAGGCTGGTCAAAGAGTCCAGCCTCATCACAGACGGTCGACCGTGGCTTCCATTATCCGGAATTTTCAACAAACCAATAGGTAAGTAACACATTTCACAAGGGCTTCTTCTATCATTGCTGTTGCTATGTCCCACAGTAGCTGTAGGCCACCAGTCCCAATACAAATACATATGTTGTATTTGTTCCTCTAAAGGACGCAACGTCTTCCTCTCTCTGGGGGAAGAGGAAAGCTCCTCAGTGAAGACCAAGAGCATGCCGTTGTAGGATTGGCCATTGCTGACAATGCAGTAAAACTGAGAGAAATTCAGAGCAGAATTGTAGAGGACAACCTGGTATTTCACAGTGTGGAAAGCATCAGCCTGACTACCATGGCTTGGACTCTGAATGAAACAGTTGTACACAGTTCCTTTTGAAAGGAACGGTGAGCAGGTCAGGGAACTCCGGCACCAATACGTCCAGGTATGGTCAATCCAATATGTCTTGTTCCTATAGTGAGTTTTACACTATGCTCCTCTACATGTAAACATGGGTTACAGTACATACAGTAGGACATACTGAAAAGCATTTACACACATATATTCTTTCAGAGAGTCATGGAGTTGGAGGAGAATCAGAACCCACATGAAATAATTGATGTGGCCGTGGCAGGGTTTAACCTGGCATAAAAAGGGCGGGGATGAAATGTCATCGGGAAAAGGGCCAATGTTGATGTGCCGGGTCTGAGAGGAGCAAATATCACAATGTGTACTGCAATCTGGAGTGCTGGTTTGGTCCGGATTGGTCCCTACAACACTGAGCGCCTTCTTTTGTTTTTAGATGGCCTCCACTAACAACTGGTGCCAGAAGCAGAAAGAGAACAGCTGGGAGGAAACATGAGGACATGTGTGATTGCATGGGACAATGTAGCATTCCACCATTCACATGCAATCACAAACTGGTCTGCAGCCCATCCAAGAATAGTTTCCCTTTTGCTCCCCCGTTACTCGCCTTTCCTCATTTTTTTTCTTCCTGGAGGTGGAAAGTGTATGAACATCGGCAACATGACCAAATGTCCCTCCTGGATGCAGTGGATGCTGGCTGCAGAGACATCTCAGCTGAAGACTGCCAGGGGTGGATAAGGCAGGACAAGCATTTCTATCCAAGGTGCATAGCGAGAGACGACATAAGATGTGATGGGGACGAAAACATGTGGCCAAATGCTGAAGATGGTATAGATTAGAACACGACTGGGCATTTTACTGTTTGATCCCTTCTGTCCCTTTTTTACCGGAAATGTGTTTTATTTTTACACATTAGGGAACCAAAGGTCATGTATGTTGGATGTGCTGTTGAACCAAAGGCCATGTATGTTGGATGTGTTGTTGAACCATAGGTCATGTATGTTGGATGTGTTGTTGAAGCAAAGGTCATGTATGTTGGATGTGTTGTTGAACCATAGGTCATGTATGTTGGATGTGTTGTTGAACCAAAGGTCATGTATGTTGGATGTGTTGTTGATCCAAAGGCCATGTATGTTGGATGTGTTGTTGAACCAAAGGTCATGTATGTTGGATGTGTTGTTGATCCAAAGGCCATGTATGTTGGATGTGTTGTTGAACCAAAGGTCATGTATGTTGGATGTGTTGTTGAACCAAAGGTCATGTATGTTGGATGTGTTGTTGAACCAAAGGTCATGTATGTTGGATGTGTTGTTGATCCAAAGGCCATGTATGTTGGATGTGTTGTTGAACCAAAGGTCATGTATGTTGGATGTGTTGTTGAACCAAAGGTCATGTATGTTGGATGTATTGTTGAACCAAAGGTCATGTATGTTGGATGTGTTGTTGATCCAAAGGTCATGTATGTTGGATGTGTTGTTGAACCAAAGGTCATGTATGTTGGATGTGTTGTTGATCCAAAGGCCATGTATGTTGGATGTGTTGTTGAACCAAAGGTCATGTATGTTGGATGTGTTGTTGAACCAAAGGTCATGTATGTTGGATGTGTTGTTGAACCAAAGGTCATGTATGTTGGATGTGTTGTTGAACCAAAGGTCATGTATGTTGGATGTGTTGTTGAACCAAAGGTCATGTATGTTGGATGTGTTGTTGAACCAAAGGTCATGTATGTTGGATGTGTTGTTGAACCAAAGGTCATGTATGTTGGATGTGTTGTTGAACCAAAGGCCATGTATGTTGGATGTGTTGTTGAACCAAAGGTCATGTATGTTGGATGTGTTGTTGATCCAAAGGTCATGTATGTTGGATGTGTTGTTGAACCAAAGGCCATGTATGTTGGATGCGTTGTTGAACCATAGGTCATGTATGTTGGATGTGTTGTTGAACCAAAGGTCATGTATGTTGGATGTGTTGTTGATCCAAAGGTCATGTATGTTGGATGTGTTGTTGAACCAAAGGCCATGTATGTTGGATGTATTGTTGAACCAAAGGCCATGTATGTTGGATGTGTTGTTGAACCAAAGGTCATGTATGTTGGATGTGTTGTTGAACCAAAGGTCATGTATGTTGGATGTGTTGTTGAACCAAAGGTCATGTATGTTGGATGTGTTGTTGAACCAAAGGTCATGTATGTTGGATGTGTTGTTGAACCAAAGGTCATGTATGTTGGATGTGTTGTTGAACCAAAGGTCATGTATGTTGGATGTGTTGTTGAACCAAAGGTCATGTATGTTGGATGTGTTGTTGAACCAAAGGTCATGTATGTTGGATGTGTTGTTGAACCAAAGGCCATGTATGTTGGATGTGTTGTTGAACCAAAGGTCATGTATGTTGGATGTGTTGTTGATCCAAAGGTCATGTATGTTGGATGTGTTGTTGAACCAAAGGCCATGTATGTTGGATGCGTTGTTGAACCATAGGTCATGTATGTTGGATGTGTTGTTGAACCAAAGGTCATGTATGTTGGATGTGTTGTTGATCCAAAGGTCATGTATGTTGGATGTGTTGTTGATCCAAAGGTCATGTATGTTGGATGTGTTGTTGAACCAAAGGTCATGTATGTTGGATGTGTTGTTGAACCAAAGGCCATGTATGTTGGGTGTGTTGTTGAACCAAAGGTCATGTATGTTGGATGTGTTGTTGAACCAAAGGCCATGTATGTTGGATGTGTTGTTGAACCAAAGGTCATGTATGTTGGATGTGTTGTTGAACCATAGGTCATGTATGTTGGATGTGTTGTTGAACCAAAGGCCATGTATGTTGGATGCGTTGTTGATCCATAGGTCATGTATGTTGGATGTGTTGTTGAACCAAAGGCCATGTATGTTGGATGCGTTGTTGAACCAAAGCCCATGTATGTTGGATGTGTTGTTGAACCAAAGGTCATGTATGTTGGATGTGTTGTTGAACCAAAGGTCATGTATGTTGGATGTGTTGTTGAACCAAAGGTCATGTATGTTGGATGTGTTGTTGAACCATAGGTCATGTATGTTGGATGTGTTTTTGAACCAAAGGCCATGTATGTTGGATGTGTTGTTGAACCAAAGGCCATGTATGTTGGATGTGTTGTTGAACCAAAGGCCATGTATGTTGGATGTGTTGTTGAACCAAAGGCCATGTATGTTGGATGTGTTGTTGAACCAAAGGTCATGTATGTTGGATGTGTTGTTGAACCAAAGGTCATGTATGTTGGATGTGTTGTTGAACCATAGGTCATGTATGTTGGATGTGTTGTTGAACCAAAGGCCATGTATGTTGGATGCGTTGTTGATCCATAGGTCATGTATGTTGGATGTGTTGTTGAACCAAAGGCCATGTATGTTGGATGCGTTGTTGAACCAAAGCCCATGTATGTTGGATGTGTTGTTGAACCAAAGGTCATGTATGTTGGATGTGTTGTTGAACCAAAGGTCATGTATGTTGGATGTGTTGTTGAACCAAAGGTCATGTATGTTGGATGTGTTGTTGAACCATAGGTCATGTATGTTGGATGTGTTGTTGAACCAAAAGCCATGTATGTTGGATGCGTTGTTGATCCAAAGGTCATGTATGTTGGATGTGTTGGTGAACCAAATAGCAATTTCATGTTGCTAATAAAGCTTTTACTGCAACAATTCTGTCACTTACTATTTTCTTCTACTGTACGTTCTGTACATTCTATAAAGTGAAGATGACTCATTCACTTTTAGATAGTATGTTGCCAAAAATGCACACATTCGACACTCAACCAAAAAATGTAGTGGTTTACAGTAAAAGGAAACTTAATTATAAAAAACAATGAATTTCATTTAATCTATTGTCTGCAGGTAGAACTGAAACATGAAAAGTAATGCAGTTTTTGTAATGCCATCAACTGTTAGTATTTTGAAAGTCGTTGTGCTATAATTGACTATATGTTCCTCTTAAATAGAAAGAATGTGCTAGTGTTATGACAGAATGATTAGATATTGAGTGGGGTTTACTGTATTATGATGGAGTTATAGTATGTAAGGAAAGTTATTTTGTATTTTGAAATGTAGAGTTGGTATTAATGAACAAAATGTGGTTTTGAGCAGAAAATTAACTATTTGGCTAATTGTGTGATGTAGGTGTGTTGCTGTGTTATGAGTTTAGAAAAAGTATATAATATGAGATCTGTATGTAAAACATTTACATTTGACATTTTTGTCATTTATCAGATGCTATTATCTTACAGTAAGTGCATTCATTTTAAGATGGCTTGGTAAGACAACCACATATCACAGTCAAATATAAAGGACACAAACTTTCCATTCCAGCTTAACAATGGATATATAGCCTGCACATTTAAAATCTACGACTGAAAAAGCTGTAGTATTTGAGACACACATGATGGTACCGTAAGCAATCATTTGGTACCGTAAAGCCATCATTTCTGTTGAAAAACCCAAAATGTGAAAAATCGGTGGTTATACCGTTTTGGAAATACACTCTTCATATTTAATTCACTCAAGTCAAGTCCTGTCATTTCATTATCATTATCACCACATCATCATCATCACAATTAATCACCATTATAATTTTTGTTGTGAGAATTTGTCACCTTTATCCTTATCATCATCACCAACAACACTGTTTTTAGTCCAGTGGATGTTACTTATCCCATTCAGTTCCCATCATTCCCTCAGTGAATGTTAACTTATCCCATTCAGTTCCCATCATTCCCTCAGTGAATGTTAACTTATCCCATTCAGTTCCCATCATTCCCTCAGTGAATGTTAACTTATCCATTCAGTTCCCATCATTTCCTCAGTGAATGTTAACTTATCCCATTCAGTTCCCATCATTCCCTCAGTGGATGTTAACTTATCCATTCAGTTCCCATCATTCCCTCAGTGGATGTTAACTTATCCATTCAGTTCCCATCATTCCCTCAGTGAATGTTAACTTATCCCATTCAGTTCCCATCATTCCCTCAGTGGATGTTAACTTATCCATTCAGTTCCCATCATTCCCTCAGTGGATGTTAACTTATCCATTCAGTTCCCATCATTCCCTCAGTGAATGTTAACTTATCCCATTCAGTTCCCATCATTCCCTCAGTGGTTGTTAACTTATCCATTCAGTTCCCTTCATTCCCTCAGTGGATGTTAACTTATCCATTCAGTTCCCATTCCTTCCCTCAGTGAATGTTAACTTATCCCATTCAGTTCCCATCATTCCCTCAGTGAATGTTAACTTATCCCATTCAGTTCCCATCATTCCCTCAGTGAATGTTAACTTATCCCATTCAGTTCCCATCATTCCCTCAGTGAATGTTAGCTTATCCCATTCAGTTCCCATCATTCCCTCAGTGGATGTTAACTTATCCATTCAGTTCCCATCATTCCCTCAGTGAATGTTAACTTATCCCATTCAGTTCCCATTCCTTCCCTCAGTGAATGTTAACTTATCCCATTCAGTTCCCATCATTCCCTCAGTGGATGTTAACTTATCCATTCAGTTCCCATCATTCCCTCAGTGGATGTTAACTTATCCATTCAGTTCCCATCATTCCCTCAGTGGATGTTAACTTATCCATTCAGTTCCCATCATTCCCTCAGTGGATGTTAACTTATCCCATTCAGTTCCCATTCCTTCCCTCAGTGAATGTTAACTTATCCCATTCAGTTCCCATCATTCCCTCAGTGGATGTTAACTTATCCATTCAGTTCCCATCATTCCCTCAGTGGATGTTAACTTATCCATTCAGTTCCCATCATTCCCTCAGTGGATGTTAACTTATCCATTCAGTTCCCATCATTCCCTCAGTGGATGTTAACTTATCCCATTCAGTTCCCATTCCTTCCCTCAGTGAATGTTATCTTATCCCATTCAGTTCCCATCATTCCCTCAGTGGATGTTAACTTATCCATTCAGTTCCCTTCATTCCCTCAGTGGATGTTAACTTATCCATTCAGTTCCCTTCATTCCCTCAGTGGATGTTAACTTATCCATTCAGTTCCCATTCCTTCCCTCAGTGAATGTTAAACTATCCCATTCAGTTCCCATCATTCCCTCAGTGAATGTTAACTTATCCCATTCAGTTCCCATCATTCCCTCAGTGAATGTTAACTTATCCCATTCAGTTCCCATCATTCCCTCAGTGAATGTTAGCTTATCCCATTCAGTTCCCATCATTCCCTCAGTGGATGTTAACTTATCCATTCAGTTCCCATCATTCCCTCAGTGAATGTTAACTTATCCCATTCAGTTCCCATTCCTTCCCTCAGTGAATGTTAACTTATCCCATTCAGTTCCCATCATTCCCTCAGTGGATGTTAACTTATCCATTCAGTTCCCATCATTCCCTCAGTGGATGTTAACTTATTCATTCAGTTCCCATCATTCCCTCAGTGGATGTTAACTTATCCATTCAGTTCCCATCATTCCCTCAGTGGATGTTAACTTATCCCATTCAGTTCCCATTCCTTCCCTCAGTGAATGTTAACTTATCCCATTCAGTTCCCATCATTCCCTCAGTGGATGTTAACTTATCCATTCAGTTCCCATCATTCCCTCAGTGGATGTTAACTTATCCATTCAGTTCCCATCATTCCCTCAGTGGATGTTAACTTATCCATTCAGTTCCCATCATTCCGTCAGTGGATGTTAACTTATCCCATTCAGTTCCCATTCCTTCCCTCAGTGAATGTTAACTTATCCCATTCAGTTCCCATCATTCCCTCAGTGGATGTTAACTTATCCATTCAGTTCCCTTCATTCCCTCAGTGGATGTTAACTTATCCATTCAGTTCCCTTCATTCCCTCAGTGGATGTTAACTTATCCATTCAGTTCCCTTCATTCCCTCAGTGGATGTTAACTTATCCATTCAGTTCCCTTCATTCCCTCAGTGGATGTTAACTTATCCATTCAGTTCCCTTCATTCCCTCAGTGGATGTTAACTTATCCATTCAGTTCCCTTCATTCCCTCAGTGGATGTTAACTTATCCATTCAGTTCCCTTCATTCCCTCAGTGGATGTTAACTTATCCATTCAGTTCCCTTCATTCCCTCAGTGGATGTTAACTTATCCATTCAGTTCCCTTCATTCCCTCAGTGGATGTTAACTTATCCATTCAGTTCCCTTCATTCCCTCAGTGGATGTTAACTTATCCATTCAGTTCCCTTCATTCCCTCAGTGGATGTTAACTTATCCATTCAGTTCCCATTCCTTCCCTCAGTGAATGTTAACCTACCCCATTCAGTTCCCATTCCTTCCCTCAGTGAATGTTAACTTATCCCATTCAGTTCCCATCATTCCCTCAGTGAGTGTTAACTTATCCCATTCAGTTCCCATCATTCCCTCAGTGAATGTTAACTTATCCCATTCAGTTCCCATCATTCCCTCAGTGAATGTTAACTTATCCATTCAGTTCCCATCATTCCCTCAGTGAATGTTAACTTATCCATTCAGTTCCCATCATTCCCTCAGTGGATGTTAACTTATCCCATTCAGTTCCCATTCCTTCCCTCAGTGAATGTTAACTTATCCCATTCAGTTCCCATCATTCCCTCAGTGGATGTTAACTTATCCATTCAGTTCCCATCATTCCCTCAGTGGATGTTAACTTATCCATTCAGTTCCCATCATTCCCTCAGTGGATGTTAACTTATCCATTCAGTTCCCATCATTCCCTCAGTGGATGTTAACTTATCCCATTCAGTTCCCATTCCTTCCCTCAGTGAATGTTAACTTATCCCATTCAGTTCCCATCATTCCCTCAGTGGATGTTAACTTATCCATTCAGTTCCCTTCATTCCCTCAGTGGATGTTAATTTATCCATTCAGTTCCCTTCATTCCCTCAGTGGATGTTAACTTATCCATTCAGTTCCCATTCCTTCCCTCAGTGAATGTTAACTTATCCCATTCAGTTCCCATCATTCCCTCAGTGGATGTTAACTTATCCATTCAGTTCCCTTCATTCCCTCAGTGGATGTTAACTTATCCATTCAGTTCCCTTCATTCCCTCAGTGGATGTTAACTTATCCATTCAGTTCCCTTCATTCCCTCAGTGGATGTTAACTTATCCATTCAGTTCCCTTCATTCCCTCAGTGGATGTTAACTTATCCATTCAGTTCCCTTCATTCCCTCAGTGGATGTTAACTTATCCATTCAGTTCCCTTCATTCCCTCAGTGGATGTTAACTTATCCATTCAGTTCCCTTCATTCCCTCAGTGGATGTTAACTTATCCATTCAGTTCCCTTCATTCCCTCAGTGGATGTTAACTTATCCATTCAGTTCCCTTCATTCCCTCAGTGGATGTTAACTTATCCATTCAGTTCCCTTCATTCCCTCAGTGGATGTTAACTTATCCATTCAGTTCCCATTCCTTCCCTCAGTGAATGTTAACCTATCCCATTCAGTTCCCATTCCTTCCCTCAGTGAATGTTAACTTATCCCATTCAGTTCCCATCATTCCCTCAGTGAGTGTTAACTTATCCCATTCAGTTCCCATCATTCCCTCAGTGAATGTTAACTTATCCCATTCAGTTCCCATCATTCCCTCAGTGAATGTTAACTTATCCATTCAGTTCCCATCATTCCCTCAGTGAATGTTAACTTATCCCATTCAGTTCCCATTCCTTCCCTCAGTGAATGTTAACCTATCCCATTCAGTTCCCATTCCTTCCCTCAGTGAATGTTAACCTATCCCATTCAGTTCCCATCATTCACTCAGTGGATGACAAACTCCCTCCTGCTCCACTACACGTCTGTCCTAGTTATCGTCAGCTGAAGCATTACACATTCCATAGTGTGTTACATCTGGAGGTGTGTGAGTGTGCCCCACTTGTGTGTGAGCGCCGCGTATGTGTGTTTGCGTGCCACGTGTGCCTGCATGTATCTGTGTGTATGTGTGTGCGTGCAGGTGTATGTGTGCGTGCATGTGTGTGTATGTGTGAGTGCAGGAGTGTATGTGTGCATGTGTGCTTGAATGCGTGCTAGTTGCATGCCTTTTAAGAGCTGTAACTGCCTGGTTTAGATCATTACAGGAAGCGTGTCTGGGCACTGGCATATCAGCACCACCATATCCCCTCTGTCTACACCATAGAGATCTAACGGCAATTGTTATTTTTTAAACACATACACACACACTGTTTGAGATCAATGACGCTACCAAAACAATCAGACTAATCTCAATCCTAACAGCACCTAGAGATCTAATACCTCTTTAAACAAACCTTCACTCTGTTTCTACCACACAGAACTCTAATGCTAGCAAAACAAACAGAATGGATCTACCAGAGAAATCTAAAACCAGAAAAATAAACCGAATCTATTGGTCTCTACCGAGACATCTAATACTGTAGTAGATGTAATGCTACTAAAAACACAGATGCTGAAATAACAAATCACAGAACCCCCCTCCTGAAACACTGGCAGTTACTTAAATCTTGACATATAACTCCAGAGAAGTTCCGTCTGAGGAAACAGGTAGGGGGAGGTGATGGTTATGGTAGCCAGGAGTATTCTCCTCTCTTCTGGGCAAGAAAAAATGGCAGCTCCAATTTGGGAAAGGGAGGTTTACAAATAGAGAGTCTCATTTGATCATATAAACCACCCGTGTCCTGGACTGCTCTGCATGACGCTACGAAGCTTTAGGGGGTTTCCTAACACACTCCAGACTCTGTCTCATTGTCCACAAGGACATCCAGTTGTGCTCCAGGGCCCAGGGCATGCAACCCACCACAGCCCACAGGAAGTGACCCTCGCTGGGGCTGTAGCTCCTGGCTCTGGTCCTTCCCCCCCAGACCTGGGCTCCAGAGCTGTAGACATGATCGAAGGCAGACCTGACAGGTTTGATTAGAGGGAAAATATGTGAATGTGTGTGTGTGTGTGTGTGTGTGTGTGTGTGTGTGTGTGTGTGTGTGTGTGTGTGTGTGTGTGTGTGTGTGTGTGTGTGTGTGTGTGTGTGTGTGTGTGTGTGTGTGTGTGTGTGTGTGTGTGTGTGTGTGTGTGTGTGTGTGTGTGTGTGTGTGTGTGTGTGTGTGTGTGTGTGTGTGTGTGTGTGTGTGTGTGTGTGCGTGCGTGACCCATGTTTTCAGTCAATATTAAACTTCACCCTCCTAATCAAACTCACGGTCTAGTGACACAATAGGATAAATAAAACTTAAAGGCAGAAGGAAGAAGTCCTCCCTAGAAACTGATCTAAGGCCCATTTAAAATTATTCTCCCAATGGTTCAAGTTAGGATTTGAGGACTGTAAGCTGATCCTAGATCGGTACCTAAGGGCAACCGCTACCCAAGGTCAGATAAAGACAACAGTTCCGTTTCCTGTCTGATAAAATGACTTCCTCCCCTCGAGACAGCTGATAGGCTTGGCTGTGAGTATCAAATATCCCATTCAGCAATCACAACATCTTTCCCAGGCATTACATCCGAGTTCTTACCAATGCTCTTCTGGGAGAAGCTTTGGGATGTGACTAGTGTTCTTCCTGATTAGTATCTTCAAGTTCATAACATATGATACAACAACATTTGAACCATGTACAAGACAGTGTTGGATTTGGTGCAGCTTTTAGGAATCTATATGACAGGAAAATTGCTCAGCTTTAAAACACACACACACACACACACACACACACACACACACACACACACACACACACACACACACACACACACACACACACACACACACACACACACACACACACACACACACACACACACACACACACACACACACACACACACACACACACACACACACACACACACACACACACACACACACACACACACACACAGATGGACAAAGCACTTTGGGGTGTGCGATTTGTTATGCTGATGCTAAACAGCCAGTGAAAAACATGTACATTCATCACAGAAACTCTTCTTTTACATAATGTTGGTTAAAGTGCTTGAAGGTATGCTATTACACGGAGTGCAGATTTCTGATATAAAGTAGTTACATTTTTCACATTTTGCAAGCCTTCAATCATGTGGGCACCACTGTATCCTACTGGTTGTGTAACTTTGAAAGCTTGTTTTGAAAGCTTTGCCTATAGACTTGTAATAGCCTCTCCCTCCCCATCTCTCTTTCCTCTCTCTCTCTCTCTCTCTCTCTCTCTCTCTCTCTCTCTCTCTCTCTCTCTCTCTCTCTCTCTCTCTCTCTCTCTCTCTCTCTCTCTCTCTCTCTCTCTCTCTCTCTCTCTCTCTCTCTCTCTCTCTCTCTCTCTCTCTCTCTCTCTCTCTCTCTCTCTCACTCTCTCTCTCTCTCTCTCTTACTCTCTCTCTCTCTCTCTCTCTCTCTCTCTCTCTCTCTCTCTCTCTCTCTCTCTCTCTCTCTCTCTCTCTTTCTTCTCTCTCCCTGTGCAGAGTTATGGGATCTGAACAGGACGTGGGTGTTTCAGGGACCAGGTCCCTCCCTGCAGCCCCAGACCATGCTGTTGGACGAGGCCCATGAAAGGCTGTACGTAGGGGCTAAAAACATCCTGTACTCCCTCAGCCTGGAGAGAGTTAACCACCAACACAGAGAGGTACTGTAGGCCTGTCTGTCTGTCTGTCAGTCGGTCTGTTCATGTGTGGAGGGGACTTGAACTCTTACCACTCAAGGTCATTAGGTTACCTAAACAGAGTGTATGTGTTTGTGCATCTTCATTATATTACCAAGGAGTGTTTCCATAAAGAGCACACATTTGGACATAGATGCTGCCCCCTTAACCTCTGATAGGCTGGGTGGAATTGTCTCCATATTACTAGTACTTCTCCAGCCCTATATACATGTAATAATGGCTTTCAGATCCAACTCTTTCCTCGAGGTGGTTGAAGTAATAGTTGAGGGTGTTATAATAAGGTGTTATTAACTTTAATTATGTTTAATTACATTAAATAATGACATAAAGGGCAGGATAACTGACTACGGAACATATCTGTAATGTAGAGAAAATAATGCGATTATAATTGTCCATTTCCTACTGAGTCATTATTATTAGGTAATCGAGATTATTATTATTGTAAATAAATGTGTATCTTTTATCACTGATATCTTTAATGATGATAGAGAGGGACATACATGACACAACATGTGATGCACACCAGTCAAACAGACATACATTGTGTATGTGAGTTTGTGTGCATGTGCATGTGGATATGCATGTGTTGGTGTGTTATGTATTGTCATTTCTCCCCAGATCGACTGGGCCAGCTCTGTGTCGCAGGTAGAAGATTGTCTGATGAAAGGCAGAGAAAAGGTAACAACATCTGATCATTCTACGTTTGTAGCACTCCGTAATTTATTCAAAAATGTAATGTGTCATAGTTTACCCTTCAAATACATACCTAACCACTCTCCCTTCCTCCCTCCTGCTTGTCCCTCCCTCCCTCCCTCCCTCCCTCCCTCCCTCCCTCCCTCCCCCTCCCTCCCTCCCTCCCTCCCTCCCTCCCCCTCCCTCCCTCCCTCCCTCCCTGCTACCCTCTCCCTTCCTCCCTCCTGCTTGTCCCTCCCTCCCTCCATTCCTCCATCCTGCTTGTCCCTCCCTGCTCCCCTCTCCCTTCCTCCCTCCTGCTTGTCCCTCCCTCCCTTCCCTCCCTCCTGCTTGTCCCTCCCTCCCTCCTGCTTGTCCCTCCCTCCCTCCCTCCCTACCTCCCTCCCTCCCTCCCCCTCCCTCCCTCCCTGCTCCCCTCTCCCCTCCCTCCCTCCCTCCCTCCCTCCCTCCCTTCCTCCATCCTGCTTGTCCCTCCCCCCTCCCTCCCTCCCTCCCTCCCTCCCTCGCTCCCTCCCTCCCTCCCTCCCTGCTCCCCTCTACCTTCCTCCATCCCTCTGCCCTCCCTCCCTCCCTATCTCCTCTACCTTCCTCCATCCCTCTGCCCTCCCTCCCTCCATCCCTCCCTGCTCCCCTCTACCTTCCTCCATCCCTCTGCCCTCCCTCCCTCCCTGCTCCCCTCTACCTTCCTCCATCCCTCTGCCCTCCCTCCCTCCCTCCCTGCTCCCCTCTACCTTCCTCCATCCCTCTGCCCTCCCTCCCTCCCTGCTCCTCTCTAACTTCCTCCATCCCTCTGCCCTCCCTCCCTCCCTCCCTGCTCCCCTCTACCTTCCTCCATCCCTCTGCCCTCCCTCCCTCCCTCCCTCCCTCCCTCCCTGCTCCCCTACCTTCCTCCATCCCTCTGCCCTCCCTCCCTCCCTGCTCCCCTCTACCTTCCTCCATCCCTCTGCCCTCCCTCCCTCCCTGCTCCCCTCTACCTTCCTCCATCCCTCTGCCCTCCCTCCCTCCCTGCTCCCCTCTACCTTCCTCCATCCCTCTGCCCTCCCTCCCTCCCTCCCTGCTCCCCTCTACCTTCCTCCATCCCTCTGCCCTCCCTCCCTCCCTGCTCCCCTCTACCTTCCTCCATCCCTCTGCCCTCCCTCCCTCCCTGCTCCCCTCTACCTTCCTCCATCCCTCTGCCCTCCCTCCCTCCCTGCTCCCCTCTACCTTCCTCCATCCCTCTGCCCTCCCTCCCTCCCTGCTCCCTTCTACCTTCCTCCATCCCTCTGCCCTCCCTCCCTCCCTGCTCCCCTCTACCTTCCTCCATCCCTCTGCCCTCCCTCCCTGCTCCCCTCTACCTTCCTCCATCCCTCTGCCCTCCCTCCCTCCCTGCTCCCCTCTACCTTCCTCCATCCCTCTGCCCTCCCTCCCTCCCTACTCCCCTCTACCTTCCTCCATCCCTCTGCCCTCCCTCCCTCCCTCCCTCCCTGCTCCCCTCTACCTTCCTCCATCCCTCTGCCCTCCCTCCCTCCCTGCTCCCCTCTACCTTCCTCCATCCCTCTGCCCTCCCTCCCTCCCTGCTCCCCTCTACCTTCCTCCATCCCTCTGCCCTCCCTCCCTCCCTGCTCCCCTCTACCTTCCTCCATCCCTCTGCCCTCCCTCCCTCCCTGCTCCCCTCTACCTTCCTCCATCCCTCTGCCCTCCCTCCCTCCCTGCTCCCCTCTACCTTCATCCATTCCTCTGCCCTCCCTCCCTCCCTCCCTACTCCCCTCTACCTTCCTCCATCCCTCTGCCCTCCCTCCCTCCCTCCCTCCCTGCTCCCCTCTACCTTCCTCCATCCCTCTGCCCTCCCTCCCTCCCTGCTCCCCTCTACCTTCCTCCATCCCTCTGCCCTCCCTCCCTCCCTCCCTGCTCCCCTCTACCTTCCTCCATCCCTCTGCCCTCCCTCCCTCCCTGCTCCCCTCTACCTTCCTCCATCCCTCTGCCCTCCCTCCCTCCCTGCTCCCCTCTACCTTCCTCCATCCCTTTGCCCTCCCTCCCTCCCTGCTCCCCTCTACCTTCCTCCATCCCTTTGCCCTCCCTCCCTCCCTGCTCCCCTCTACCTTCCTCAATCCCTTTGCCCTCCCTCCCTCCCTGCACCCCTCTACCTTCCTCCATCCCTCTGCCCTCCCTCCCTCCCTGCTCCCCTCTACCTTCCTCCATCCCTCTGCCCTCCCTCCCTCCCTCCCTGCTCCCCTCTACCTTCCTCCATCCCTCTGCCCTCCCTCCCTCCATCCCTCCCTGCTCCCCTCTACCTTCCTCCATCCCTCTGCCCTCCCTCCCTCCCTGCTCCCCTCTACCTTCCTCCATCCCTTTGCCCTCCCTCCCTCCCTGCTCCCCTCTACCTTCCTCCATCCCTCTGCCCTCCCTCCCTCCCTGCTCCCCTCTACCTTCCTCCATCCCTTTGCCCTCCCTCCCACCCTGCTCCCCTCTACCTTCCTCCATCCCTCTGCCCTCCCTCCCTCCATCCCTCCCTGCTCCCCTCTACCTTCCTCCATCCCTCTGCCCTCCCTCCCTCCCTGCTCCCCTCTACCTTCCTCCATCCCTCTGCCCTCCCTCCCTCCCTCCCTGCTCCCCTCTACCTTCCTCCATCCCTCTGCCCTCCCTCCCTCCCTGCTCCTCTCTAACTTCCTCCATCCCTCTGCCCTCCCTCCCTCCCTCCCTGCTCCCCTCTACCTTCCTCCATCCCTCTGCCCTCCCTCCCTCCCTCCCTCCCTCCCTGCTCCCCTCTACCTTCCTCCATCCCTCTGCCCTCCCTCCCTCCCTGCTCCCCTCTACCTTCCTCCATCCCTCTGCCCTCCCTCCCTCCCTGCTCCCCTCTACCTTCCTCCATCCCTCTGCCCTCCCTCCCTCCCTGCTCCCCTCTACCTTCCTCCATCCCTCTGCCCTCCCTCCCTCCCTCCCTGCTCCCCTCTACCTTCCTCCATCCCTCTGCCCTCCCTCCCTCCCTGCTCCCCTCTACCTTCCTCCATCCCTCTGCCCTCCCTCCCTCCCTGCTCCCCTCTACCTTCCTCCATCCCTCTGCCCTCCCTCCCTCCCTGCTCCCCTCTACCTTCCTCCATCCCTCTGCCCTCCCTCCCTCCCTGCTCCCTTCTACCTTCCTCCATCCCTCTGCCCTCCCTCCCTCCCTGCTCCCCTCTACCTTCCTCCATCCCTCTGCCCTCCCTCCCTGCTCCCCTCTACCTTCCTCCATCCCTCTGCCCTCCCTCCCTCCCTGCTCCCCTCTACCTTCCTCCATCCCTCTGCCCTCCCTCCCTCCCTACTCCCCTCTACCTTCCTCCATCCCTCTGCCCTCCCTCCCTCCCTCCCTCCCTGCTCCCCTCTACCTTCCTCCATCCCTCTGCCCTCCCTCCCTCCCTGCTCCCCCTCTGCCCTTCCTCCATCCCTCTGCCCTCCCTCCCCATCCCTGCTCCCCTCTCTACCTTCCTCCATCCCTCTGCCCTCCCTCCCTCCCTGCTCCCCTCTACCTTCCTCCATCCCTCTGCCCTCCCTCCCTCCCTGCTCCCCTACCTTCCTCCATCCCTCTGCCCTCCCCCTCCCTCCCTGCTCCCCTCTACCTTCCTCCATCCCTCTGCCCTCCCTCCCTCCCTCCCTGCTCCCCTCTACCTTCCTCCATCCCTCTGCCCTCCCTCCCTCCCCCTCCCTGCTCCCCTCTACCTTCCTCCATCCCTCTGCCCTCCCTCCCTCCCTGCTCCCCTCTACCTTCCTCCATCCCTCTGCCCTCCCTCCCTCCCTGCTCCCTACCTTCTCCATCCTCTCCCTCCATTCCTCCATCCCTTGCCCTCCCTCCCTCCCTGCTCCCCTCTACCTTCCTCCATCCCTTTGCCCTCCCTCCCTCCCTGCTCCCCTCTACCTTCCTCAATCCCTTTGCCCCCTCCCTCCCTCCCTGCACCCCTCTACCTTCCTCCATCCCTCTGCCCTCCCTCCCTCCCTGCTCCCCTCTACCTTCCTCCATCCCTCTGCCCTCCCTCCCTCCCTCCCTGCTCCCCTCTACCTTCCTCCATCCCTCTGCCCTCCCTCCCTCCATCCCTCCCTGCTCCCCTCTACCTTCCTCCATCCCTCTGCCCTCCCTCCCTCCCTGCTCCCCTCTACCTTCCTCCATCCCTTTGCCCTCCCTCCCTCCCTGCTCCCCTCTACCTTCCTCCATCCCTCTGCCCTCCCTCCCTCCCTGCTCCCCTCTACCTTCCTCCATCCCTTTGCCCTCCCTCCCACCCTGCTCCCCTCTACCTTCCTCCATCCCTCTGCCCTCTCTCTCTCCCTACAGCCAGAGTGTGCTAACTACATCAAGGTGCTGCATCGGTATAACACCACCCACCTGCTGGCCTGTGGAACCGGAGCATTTAATCCTCACTGTGCCAAAATCAGGGTGGGACACACAGGACAGGTTAGCAGGGTTGGGAGGGTTGTTTGTTGATTTGGAGTTACCATTGGGGCTGATGTACACTCAATGGTCAGTTTATTAGGTACACACATCTAGTACTGGGTGGCACCCCCATTGCCTACAGAACAGCCTGAATTCTTCAGGGCATGGAAAATTTGCTCAATTGGTATGAAGGGACCTAACGTGTGCCAAGAAAACATTAAAATCAAATTGTATTTGTTACATGCTTCGTAAACAACAGGTGTAGACTAACAGTGAAAGGCTTACTTACAGGCCGTTCCCAACAATGCAGAGAGAAGGAACAAATAGAACAACAGGAAAATAATAATACAAAGAACAATACAAAATGAGTAATGATAACTTGGCGACATACACGGGGCAGCAGTACCATGTCGATGTGCAGGGATACGTGGGAATTGGGGTAGATATGTACATATACGTAGGGATAAAGTGCCTAGGCAACAGGAATAATAATAAAAAGTAACATCAGTGTATATGATGAGTGCAAAAAGGGTCAATGCAGATAGTCCGGGTAGCTATTGGTTAACTCTATTGGTTAACTCTATTGGTTAACTCTATTGGTGAACTCTATTGGTTAACTCTATTGGTTAACTCTATTGGTTAACTCTATTGGTTAACTCTATTGGTGAACTCTATTGGTTAACTCTATTGGTTAACTCTATTGGTTAACTCTATTGGTTAACTCTATTGGTTAACTCTATTGGTGAACTCTATTGGTTAACTCTATTGGTTAACTCTATTGGTGAACTCTATTGGTGAACTCTATTGGTGAACTCTATTGGTTAACTCTATTGGTTAACTCTATTGGTTAACTCTATTGGTGAACTCTATTGGTGAACTCTATTGGTTAACTCTATTGGTGAACTCTATTGGTTAACTCTATTGGTTAACTCTATTGGTTAACTCTATTGGTTAACTCTATTGGTGAACTCTATTGGTGAACTCTATTGGTGAACTCTATTGGTTAACTCTATTGGTGAACTCTATTGGTTAACTCTATTGGTGAACTCTATTGGTTAACTCTATTGGTTAACTCTATTGGTTAACTCTATTGGTGAACTCTATTGGTTAACTCTATTGGTTAACTCTATTGGTTAACTCTATTGGTTAACTCTATTGGTTAACAAAAATATAAATGCAACATGCAACAATTTCAAAGATTTTACTGAGTAACAGTTCATATAAGCAAATTACTCAATTTAAATCATTTTATTAGGCCCTAATCTATGGATTTCACATGACTGGGAATACAGAAATGCATCTGTTGGTCACAGACACATTAAAACAATGGGCCTCACAATGGGCCTCAGGATCTCATCTCAATATCTCTGTGCATTCAAATTGCCATCGATAAAATGCAATTGTGTTCATTGTCCATAGCTTATGCCTGCCCATACCATAACCCCACCGCCACCACGGGGCACTCAGTTCACAATGTAGACATCATCAAACCGCTCGCCCACACAACGCCATACAATTGGTCTGCGGTTGTGAGGAAGGTTGAATGTACTGCCAAATTCTCTAAAACTCTGTTGTAGACGGCTTGTGGCAGAGAAAACTTCAGACATCTGTGGCATTGTGTTGTGTCACAAAACTGCACATTTTAGAGTGCCTTTTATTGTACCCAGCACAAGGTGCATCTGTGTAATGATCATGCTGTTTAATACATGTCTTGATATGCCACAACTGTCAGGTGGATGGATTATCTTGGCAAAGAAAAAATGCTCACTAACAGGGATGTAAACAAATTTGTACACAACATTTGAGGGAAATAAGCTTTTTGTACTTATGGAAAATGTCTGGGATCTTTCATTTCAGCTCATGAAACATGGCTTGGGGTAGAAGGGGGGGTAGAAGCTGTTCAGTGTCCTATTGGTTCCAGACTTGGTGCATCAGTACCGCTTGTCGTACAGTAGCAGAGGGAACAGTCAATGACTTGGGTGGTTGGAGTCTTCAACAGAGGTCCTGGATGGCAGGAAGGTCCTGGATGGCAGGAAGCTGGGCCCAGTGATGTGCTGGCCTGTACTCACTACCCTCTGTAGCGCCTTGGGGTCAGATGCCAAGCAGTTGCCATTCCAAGCGATGATGCAGCCAGTCAAGATGCTCTCAATGGTGCAGCTGTAGAACTTTTTGAGGATCCGAGGGCCCTTTTCAGCATTCTGAGGGGGTAGAGGCGTTGTCATGCCCTCTTCATGACTGTGTTGATGTGTGTAGACCATGATAATTCCTTAGTGATGTGGAAACCAAAGAACTTGAAGCTCTTGACCTGCTCCACTACAGCTCCGTTGATGTGGATGGAGGCGTGCTCCGCTCTTCATTTCCTGTAGTTCACGATCAGCTCTTTTGTTTTGCTGAAGTTGAAGTAGAAGTTGATGTCCTGGCATCACACTGCAAAATCTCTGACCTCCTCCTTGCAGGCTGTCTCATCGTCGTCATTGATCAGGCCTACCACCGTCGTGTCGTCTGCAAACTTGATGGTCTTGGAGTCGTACGTGGTCATACAGTTGTGGGTGAACAAGGAGTATAGGAAGAGACTAAGCGAACAATACTTGTTTAAGTATGGCAGATGTGGCAGATGTTTGTTTAATGTTTAATCAAACACAAAACAACACCGGAACAAAACAATAAACGTGAATAAACGAAACAGTCCTGTGTGGTAACAAACACTGACACGGAAGACAAAACACCCACAACTCAAAAGTGAAACCAGGCTACCTAAGTATGATTCTCAATCAGGGACAACGATTGACAGCTTCCTCTGATTGAGAACCATACTAGGCCGAACACAGAAATCCCAAATTATAGAAAAACGAACATAGACACCGACCCACACCCTCCCCTATAGGTTTAGGTTTTGCAGCCGGAGTCTGCACCTTTGGGGGGGTGGGGGTACTGTCACGTTCTGACCTTAGTTCCTTTGTTATGTCTTTGTTTTAGTATGGTCAGGGCGTGAGTTGGGTGGGTTTTCTATGTTCGTTTTTCTATCATTTGGGATTTCTGTGTTTGGCCTCAGTTTGGCCTCGAGTATGGTTCTCAATCAGAGGCAGCTGTCAATTGTTGTCCCTGATTGAGAATCAAACTTAGGTAGCCTGGTTTCACTTTTAAGTTTTGGGTGTTTTGTCTTCTGTGTCAGTGTTTGTTACCACACAGGACTGTTTCGTTTATTCACGTTTATTGTTTTGTTCCAGTGTTCTGTTGTGTTTGATTAAACATTATGGACACTTACCACGCTGCGCATTGGTCCTCCGATCCTTCTCGCTACTCCTCCTCAGAAGAGGAGGACGAGATCCGTTACAAGAGGTATGCGAATTGGAGTGAAGAAAATCACAATATATAATTATGATTTTTCAGGGGGTGCTGCAGCACCCTGAGCACCCCTAGTTCCTGCGGCTATGGATACCCGGTGTGGAGTGGTCGTCTGCTGAAATAGCCCATCCGTGACAAGGAGTTGTGAGTTCCAAGATGCCGTTCTGCACACCATTGTTGTACTTTTTGCCATTCTCCTTTGACATCTCATCAACAAGCTGTTTTTGCCCACATGACTGCCAATGACTGGATGTGTTTTGCTTAGGTCACTTGTTTTGCCCATTCTAACATTCGAGCGAACAGTAACTGGATGCCTGTCTCCCTGCTTTATATAGCAAGCCACGGCCACGTGACTTCCTGTCTGCAGGAACAAACCATTTTTTGTGAACCTAATAAATGTATGAACACATTCAGAAGGACATGCTGCTGGTTTGGCTCAGTCTCGTCATATGTTCTTTGGGACACATGCAGTCTTTCTTAAATGATCCGTAAATACCGCAACACATCCACTGGTCAATTTGTGTCTCCTGAGAGAGAGAGAAGGGGAGTTTGTTTATTCACCTGACAGTGAAACACAGAGATACACAAGGAGTGACATAAATTACGAGATTTTTTCAAAAACGATATATATCCATTTTAAGAAATGTTGGTAAATGAGCTTTTATTGTTTATCGAAATTATGAAAGAGATTGTTCAATGTATTTATTCAATACTATATATCAGTCTCAATTTCAGAAAAATGAGTAGTAAAGCTAGGTTTTAATAAACATGTAACAAATAAATGTTAATAAAGAACTGCACAAATAATGCATTTGTTTTCAAATAATAAAAATACAGTCAATACAGTAATATGAGATACAGTAATATGGAATCTGTAGGTAAAACATTGACCTTTTATTAATCTATGGTTGTCACGATCGTTGTTGGACTAAATGGACCAAGGCACAGCGTGCGTAGAGTTTCACACGTTTTAATAAATGAAACTCACCAAAAACAATACAGAACAAAACGTGAAGTAAATGCAGTGTTCACAGGCACTACAGAAAAACAAGATCCCACAAAAACCCAGTGGGAAAAAAAGGCTGCCTAAATATGATCCCCAATCAGAGACAACGATAGACCGCTGCCTCTGATTGGGAGCCATACCAGGCCAACATAGAGTTGAAAAAACTAGACTACCCAGCCTAGTCACATCCTGACCTAACCAAAATAGAGAATAAAAAGGATCTCTAAGGTCAGGGTGTGACAATGGTAGCCTACTGGCAGTTAGTTTATGTGTCTCCTGAGAAATGGAGAGAGAGAGAGAAGGAAGAGTGTGTGTGAGAGAGAGAGTGTGAGAGAGAGAAGCAAGACTGTGTGTGAGAGAGAGAGAGAGAGAGAGAGAGAGAGAGAGAGAGAGAGAGAGAGAGAGAGAGAGAGAGAGAGAGAGAGAGAGAGAGAGATATGGTACTTAAAGGTAGCTTGTGTGTCCTCTGAGAGAAAGGGACTGTGTTTGTTTGGGCTGTGAGTTAATTTAGTTTATATAATCCACTGTCAGTCTGAGAGGACCTGTGACAACAGCACCATCAGGAAAAACAAAAAATCTTCCTCTGGCACCAGGCACGCTATGGCTAAGTTCAAGCTCAGTGACTCCGCTGTGTGTGCATGTGTCAGCATGCGCGTGTGTTCTCACTGCTACTTTTCGGTCCCCAGGTCAGGCAGTTTGAGCTGGAGGAGCAGAGTATAGAGAGAGGCAGAGGGAGATGTCCCTATGACCACAACAGCCCCGTTACATCCACCCTGGACAGTAAGAATACCTATCACATATTACAACGCATTTTCACTTCTGTTCTTTCACTTTCCACCTTCTTTTGTGTTTCATGACACAGTATGTTCTTGTCCCAGTTGTCTCTCTGTCTCAGTCAGGCACGTTCACCCAAACCCTTTTCAAGACTCGTACTCTAGTCTAGTAGAATTGCTGTTACTGAGTATTGCACAGTGCTCAGAGGCAGGTTTAGTTTTAGCACAATGCTGCCACCATGTGGAAATAAAATATTGATTGTGATAAATAACTAAACATAGTTTTCTCAAAATCACCCACATTTGCAATTGATTGTAATTTTGTAATTCATTGTATGTCTGTGTGAAAAATCAGAAGTGTAAAACTTTTCTCCTGTGAAACATCTGGTTCATATACTCTGCGTGTTTGTTAGGAGGAGAGCTGTATATCGGCCTGTACACAGACTACTGGGAGAATGACGCAGCTCTGTGTCGACTGAACAACCAGAGCTACACACGCACTGAGAGAGACGACAGACAACAGCTCAACGGTCAGTGGCTGGGCATTTATGTATCAGGTTTGATGTAGATAATAATATGTTGAAATTACTTTAATTAGATTGTATTGATTTAGTTATTCATCAGGTTTCCAGATTGTTCCATTTACCACCAGGACAAGATCAAATGTAAAAACAAAATAAACCTCTGACCAGTACAGTGTGATTATGGTCAATGCATTTTTGATGAACATTCAACGTGAAGAGAGCAACTGTAACCATCCCTTTATCGTAGCAAACGTTCATATGTCTCAATAGTGAATCACATGACCGACCTTGGCTCCATCTGATCCCACGACTTCAACATATACGGTCTCACCACAATCGTAGGCAACATGGGTTATTTTCGTGACATAGCGGTCCTCAATGAATGTGTACTGTAGGATTGGATACTATATAGATATATGTATTAGGGAAAAAAATGACCATGACAAATTACTTTAGACAAAATAGTTGAGTTATTAACCATGCTCTTACAATGCTGGCTCCAGCAGCACCTGCAGTCATCAATAGGTATGAATGTCTTTCCAATTGTTTTATTTAACTAGGCAACTCAGTTAAGAACACATTTTTACTTACAATGACAGCCTAGAAACAGTGCCTTGTTCAGGGGCAGAATGGAAGGTTTTTACCTTGTCACCTCTGGGATTTGATCTAGCAACCATTTGTTACTGGCCCAACACTCTAACCTCTAGGCTACCTGCTGCCCCCAATGAGGAAACAAATGAAAAATGAACCATGAACTTTTAGGCCTGAAACATGTTTAACTTCTGAATAACTATATACTACATACTGAAGAGGTCCAGTATGTAGCTTTGTGGTGACACAACCAAATTCACATAGAAGTGTGATTGATACATCTTTCATTCTCATTGAAAGCAGGTGTAGATCCGTTCTACATGTGCTATTTCTATGCTTCTCCCGGTCCTTAAATTGAGCTTTTACTTATTTTTGCTCTTTTGTACACCAGCTTCAAACAGCTGAAAATAAGACATTTTGGGTAATTGAAAATATTTCTCCATCAGTTTAGATTGTACAATGATTCTCTACACTTTTAAACTGAAATTAGGTGAACATTTTAGAATTTGAGCAACCAGGTAATGTCGGAGCGAATTCTACATATCATATGCCTACCTTTAACATTTCAGTCTGGGGGTTCATCAAAAACACAGTGAAGTCATTGCTTAACTTATTTCACAAATAACAATTACGTGAGAGGAATTCTCTCTTAATTAACAGCAGAAATGATAGTGTAGTCCCTATTGAATCTCTGTGACATGGGGTGTCAGGACCCGGTTACGAACCCGGGGCTCCGGAGTGAGAAACAGTCACTTAACCAACTGAGCCACAAATAGTTGGCAGAACCCAGAAGATGAGGCAGACACAGCAGTACTTGAGACGGTGTATTTAATGAAGTAAAAAGTGAAGTTCTTCAGGAAAACATGTAACTCCACATCCTCAAAAGGAATTCCACAAGAACAAAGGTAATCCTCCAAGACAAAAAGGTAAATCCACAAGGTGGAAGGTATAGCACAAAAAGCCTCAAAAAATACTCAAAAACAAACAAACAAGAACAAAAAACAGAATTCCACAAGAGAGTCCACCGGGATCAACAAGAGTTCAACGAGAACTAGGGCTGGGTGCTAACATACTAACACAGAGCAAAGGACTGAGGAAAACAAAGGGTTTAAATACAATCAGGGGAAACGAGGCACAGGTGCAAATAATAATGGGGATCAAGGGAAAACAAAAGGTCAAAAGGCACAATGGGGGCATCTAGTGACCAAAAACCGTAACAACCCTGGCCAAATCCTGACATGGGGAATTTCCTATTTGCTTATGTTGATACAAGTTCTCTTAAAGTAAGCGCTTTTTAAAACTTAAAACTTTTTTAATTTTCCAAAATGGATACACTGAATACTTAGACATGTATTTCATTTTTTTGAACAATGTTATTTCATTTTCTTTAACAATACAGAACATACACATACAAACGTCAATGTCACACCTGCCCAGACCCACCTGCTCACACCCCCATCTCCAGCGCCCGCACCACTCTCATCAACGTCACACCTGCCCAGACCCACCTGCTCACACCCCCATCTCCAGCGCCCGCACCACTCTCATCAACAACGTCACACCTGCCCAGACCCACCTGCTCACACCCCCATCTCCAGCGCCCGCACCACTCTCATCAACAACGTCACACCTGCCCAGACCCACCTGCTCACACCCCCATCTCCAGCGCCCGCACCACTCTCATCAACAACGTCACACCTGCCCTGACCCACCTGCTCACACCCCCATCTCCAGCGCCCGCACCACTCTCATCAACGACGTCACACTTGCCCAGACCAACCTGCTCACACCCCAATCTCCAGCGCCCGCACCACTCTCATCAACGACGTCACACTTGCCCAGACCCACCTGCTCACACCCCCATCTCCAGCGCCCGCACCACTCTCATCAACGACGTCACACTTGCCCAGACCCACCTGCTCACACCCCCATCTCCAGCGCCCGCACCACTCTCATCAACGACTTCACACTTGCCCAGACCAACCTGCTCACACCCCCATCTCCAGCGCCCGCACCACTCTCATCAACGACGTCACACTTGCCCAGACCCACCTTGTCATGTATTGTATTGTCATGTCTTGTCCCTGTGCTTTCTCTTCTCTTCGTTTCCCCCTGCTGGTCGTATTAGGTTTCTTTCTCTCTCTCTATCCCTCTCTCTCTCTATCGTTCCGTTCCTGCTCCCAGCTGTTCCTCATTCTCCTAACGACCTTGTTTACTCTCTCACACCTGTCCCCTATTTTGCCCTCTGATTAGGTCTCTATTTCTCTCTCGGTTTCTGCCTCTGTCCTTGTCGGATTCTTGTTTGCTGTGTTCCGTTCTGTCGTGTTTTGCCTTTTCATCAGATGCTGCGTGTGAGCAGGTGTCTCTGTCCGCTACGGCCCGCGCCTACCCGAAGGGACCTGCAGTCTGTCGCCGCTTGTCCTGCAATTCTCCTCAACAACTAGAGGATTTATCTTTTCCCTGTTTGGACATCTCCTGTAAAGGATTGAGGATTATGTTTTCCCTGTTTGGACTTTAATAAACTCGGTTTCTGTTAAGTCGCTTTTGGGTCCTCACTCACCTGCATAACAGAAGAATCCGACCAAGAATGGACCCAGCGACTACGGATCCTCGCTACTCAGCCGTCGAGATCCAGGGAGCGATGCTAGGCAGACACGAGCAGGAATTGTCTGCTGCTCGGCATGCCGTTGAGACCCTGGCCGCTCAGGTCTCCGACCTCTCAAAACATTTTCACAATCTCCGTCTCGATCCACCAGCTACTTCCTGGGCTTCCGAGTCTCCGGAGCCCAGAATTAATAACCCACCGTGTTACTCTGGGCAGCCCACTGAATGCCGCTCGTTTCTCACCCAGTGTGATATTGTGTTCTCTCTCCAGCCCAAAACATACTCAAGGGGTAGAGCTCGTATCGCCTACGTCATATCTCTCCTTACTGGACGGGCTCGTGAGTGGGGCACGGCAATCTGGGAGGCAAGGGCTGAGTGTACTAACGAGTATCAGAACTTTAAAGAGGAGATGATACGGGTTTTTGATCGTTCAGTTTTTGGGAAAGAAGCTTCCAGGGCCCTGGCTTCCCTATGTCAAGGTAATCGATCCATAACGGATTACTCTATAGAGTTTCGCACTCTTGCTGCCTCCAGTGACTGGAACGAGCCGGCGTTGCTCGCTCGTTTTCTGGAGGGTCTCCACGCTGAGGTTAAGGATGAGATTCTCTCCCGGGAGGTTCCTTCCAGCGTGGATTCTTTGATTGAACTCGCCATCCGCATTGAACGACGGGTAGATCTTCGTCACCGAGCTCGTGGAAGAGAGCTCGCGTTAACAGTGTCCCCCCTCTCCGCATCACTACCATCTCCCCCCACTGGCTCAGGTGTTGAGCCCATGCACCTGGGGGGTATTCGCATCTCGACTAAGGAGAGGGAACGGAGAATCACCAACCGCCTCTGTCTCTATTGTGGTTCCGCTGGACATTTTGTCATGTCATGTCCAGTAAAAGCCAGAGCTCATCAGTAAGCGGAGGGCTACTGGTGAGCGCTACTACTCAGGTCTCTCCGTCAAGATCCTGTACTACCTTGTCGGTCCATCTACGCTTGTCCGGTTCGGCAGCTTCCTGCAGTGCCTTGATAGACTCTGGGGCTGAGGGCTGTTTTATGGATGAAGCCTGGGCTCGGGAACATGACATTCCTCTCAGACAGTTAGGGGAGCCCACGGCCATGTTCGCCTTGGATGGTAGTCCTCTCCCCAGTATATTATGTGAAACGCTACCTTTAACCCTCACTGTTTCTGGTAATCATAGTGAGACCATTTCTTTTTTGATTTTTCGTTCACCTTTTACACCTGTTGTTTTGGGTCATCCCTGGCTAGTGTGTCATAATCCTTCTATTAATTGGTCTAGTAATTCTATCCTCTCCTGGAACGTTTCTTGTCATGTGAAATGTTTAATGTCTGCTATCCCTCCTGTTTCTTCTGCCCCCTTTTCACAGGAGGAGCCTGGTGATTTGACAGGGGTGCCGGAGGAATATCATGATCTGCGCACGGTCTTCAGTCGGTCCAGGGCCACCTCCCTTCCTCCTCACCGGTCGTATGATTGTAGTATTGATCTCCTTCCGGGGACCACTCCCCCCCGGGGTAGACTATACTCTCTGTCGGCTCCCGAACGCAAGGCTCTCGAAGATTATCTGTCTGTTGCTCTCGACGCCGGTACCGTAGTCCCTTCTTCCTCTCCCGCCGGAGCGGGGTTTTTTTTTGTTAAGAAGAAGGACGGTACCCTGCGCCCCTGCGTGGATTATCGAGGGCTGAATGACATAACGGTTAAGAATCGTTTTCCGCTTCCCCTTATGTCGTCAGCCTTCGAGATTCTGCAGGGAGCCAGGTTCTTTACTAAGTTGGACCTTCGTAACGCTTACCATCTCGTGCGCATCAGGGAGGGGGACGAGTGGAAAACGGCGTTTAACACTCCGTTAGGGCATTTTGAATACCGGGTTCTGCCGTTCGGTCTCGCTAATGCTCCAGCTGTCTTTCAGGCATTAGTGAATGATGTTCTGAGAGACATGCTGAACATCTTTGTTTTCGTTTACCTTGACGATATCCTGATTTTTTCACCGTCACTCCAGATTCATGTTCAGCACGTTCGACGTGTTCTCCAGCGCCTTTTAGAGAATTGTCTTTATGTGAAGGCTGAGAAGTGCGCTTTTCATGTCTCCTCCATCACATTTCTCGGTTCTGTTATTTCCGCTGAAGGCATTCAGATGGATCCCGCTAAGGTCCATGCTTTCAGCGATTGGCCCGTCCCTAAGTCACGTGTCGAGCTGCAGCGCTTTCTCGGTTTCGCGAATTTCTATCGGCGTTTCATTCGTAATTTCGGTCAAGTGGCAGCTCCTCTCACAGCCCTTACTTCTGTCAAGACGTGCTTTAAGTGGTCCGTTTCCGCCCAGGGAGCTTTTGATCTCCTCAAGAAGCATTTTACATCCGCTCCTATCCTTGTTACACCTGACCTCACTAAACAATTCATTGTCGAGGTTGACGCGTCAGAGGTGGGCGTGGGAGCCATTCTGTCCCAGCGCTCCCATTCTGACGATAAGGTCCACCCTTGCGCGTATTTTTCTCATCGCCTGTCGCCGTCGGAACGTAACTATGATGTGGGAAACCGCGAACTGCTCGCCATCCGCTTAGCCCTAGGCGAATGGCGACAGTGGTTGGAGGGGGCGACCGTTCCTTTTGTCGTTTGGACTGACCATAAGAACCTTGAGTACATCCGTTCTGCCAAACGACTCAATGCGCGTCAGGCTCGTTGGGCGTTGTTTTTCGCTCGTTTCGAGTTCGTTATTTTTTATCGTCCGGGCACTAAGAACACCAAGCCTGATGCTTTATCCCGTCTCTTCAGTTCTTCTGTAGCCTCTACCGACCCCGAGGGGATTCTTCCTGAGGGGCGTGTTGTCGGGTTGACTGTCTGGGTAATTGAGAGACAGGTAAAGCAAGCACTCACTCACACTCCATCGCCGCGCGCTTGTCCTAGGAACCTTCTTTTCGTTCCCGTTTCTACTCGTCTGGCCGTTCTTCAGTGGGCTCACTCTGCCAAGTTAGCTGGCCACCCCGGCGTTCGGGGTACGCTTGCTTCTATTCGCCAGCGTTTTTGGTGGCCTACTCAGGAGCGTGACACGCGCCGTTTCGTGGCTGCTTGTTCGGATTGCGCGCAGACTAAGTCCGGTAACTCTCCACCTGCCGGTCGTCTCAGACCGCTTTCCATTCCCTCTCGACCGTGGTCTCACATCGCCTTAGACTTTATTACCGGTCTGCCTTCGTCAGCGGGGAAGACTGTTATTCTAACGGTTGTCGATAGGTTCTCTAAGGCGGCTCATTTTATTCCCCTCGCTAAGCTACCTTCCGCTAAAGAGACGGCACAAATCATCATTGAGAATGTGTTCAGAATTCATGGCCTTCCGTCAGACGCCGTTTCGGACAGGGGTCCGCAATTCACGTCTCAGTTTTGGAGGGAGTTTTGTCGTTTGATTGGGGCTTCCGTCAGTCTCTCTTCCGGTTTTCATCCCCAGTCTAACGGTCAAGCAGAACGGGCCAATCAGACTATTGGTCGCATCTTACGCAGTCTTTCCTTTCGAAACCCTGCGTCTTGGGCAGAACAGCTCCCCTGGGCAGAATACGCTCACAACTCGCTTCCTTCGTCTGCGACCGGGCTATCTCCTTTTCAGAGTAGCCTTGGGTACCAGCCCCCTCTGTTCTCGTCCCAGCTCGCCGAGTCCAGCGTTCCCTCTGCTCAGGCTTTTGTTCAACGTTGTGAGCGAACCTGGAAGAGGGTCAGGTCTGCACTTTGCCGTTATAGGGCGCAGACTGTGAGAGCCGCTAATAAGCGTAGGACTAAGAGTCCTAGGTATTGTCGCGGTCAGAAAGTATGGCTCTCCACTCGTAACCTTCCCCTTATGACAGCTTCTCGCAAATTGACCCCGCGGTTCATTGGTCCGTTCCGTATTTCTCAGGTTGTTAATCCTGTCGCAGTGCGACTTCTTCTTCCGCGACATCTTCGTCGCGTCCACCCAGTCTTCCATGTCTCCTGTGTCAAGCCTTTTCTTCGCGTCCCCGTTCGTCTCCCCCCCCCCCGTCCTTGTCGAGGGCGCACCTATCTACAGGGTCCGGTAGATTATGGACATGCGTCCTCGGGGACGTGGTCATCAGTACCTTGTGGATTGGGAGGGGTACGGTCCTGAGGAAAGGAGTTGTGTTCCGTCTCGGGACGTGCTGGACCGTTCGCTGATCGATGATTTCCTCCGTTGCCGCCAGGTTTCCTCCTCGAGTGCGCCAGGAGGCGCTCGGTGAGTGGGGGGGTACTGTCATGTATTGTATTGTCATGTCTTGTCCCTGTGCTTTCTCTTCTCTTCGTTTCCCCCTGCTGGTCGTATTAGGTTTCTTTCTCTCTCTCTATCGTTCCGTTCCTGCTCCCAGCTGTTCCTCATTCTCCTAACGACCTTGTTTACTCTCTCACACCTGTCCCCTATTTTGCCCTCTGATTAGGTCTCTATTTCTCTCTCGGTTTCTGCCTCTGTCCTTGTCGGATTCTTGATTGCTGTGCCCTTGTTCCGTCCTGTCGTGTTTTGCCTTTTCATCAGATGCTGCGTGTGAGCAGGTGTCTCTGTCCGCTACGGCCCGCGCCTACCCGAAGGGACCTGCAGTCTGTCGCCGCTTGTCCTGCAATTCTCCTCAACAACTAGAGGATTTATGTTTTCCCTGTTTGGACATCTCTTGTAAAGGATTGAGGATTATGTTTTCCCTGTTTGGACTTTAATAAACTCAGTTTCTGTTAAGTCGCTTTTGGGTCCTCACTCACCTGCATAACACACCTGCTCACACCCCCATCTCCAGCGCCCGCACCACTCTCATCAACAACGTCACACTTGCCCAGACCCACCTGCTCACACCCCCATCTCCAGCGCCCGCACCACTCTCATCAACAACGTCACACTTGCCCAGACCCACCTGCTCACACCCCCATCTCCAGCGCCCGCACCACTCTCATCAACAACGTCACACCTGCCCAGACCCACCAGCTCACACCCCCATCTCCAGCGCCCGCACCACTCTCATCAACAACGTCACACCTGCCCAGACCCACCCGCTCACACCCCCATCTCCAGCGCCCGCACCACTCTCATCAACAACGTCACACCTGCCCAGACCCACCCGCTCACACCCCCATCTCCAGCGCCCGCACCACTCTCATCAACAACGTCACGCCTGCCCAGACCCACCTGCTCACACCTCCATCTCCAGCGCCCGCACCACTCTCATCAACAACGTCACACCTGCCCAGACCCACCTGCTCACACCCCCATCTCCAGCGCCCGCACCACTCTCATCAGCAACGTCATACTTGCCCAGACCCACCTGCTCACACCCCCATCTCCAGCGCCCGCACCACTCTCATCAACAACGTCACACTTGCCCAGACCCACCTGCTCACACCCCCATCTCCAGCGCCCGCACCACTCTCATCAACAACGTCACACTTGCCCAGAGCCACCTGCTCACACCCCCATCTCCAGCGCCCACACCACTCTCATCAACAACGTCACACCTGCCCAGACCCACCTGCTCAAACCCCCATCTCCAGCGCCCGCACCACTCTCTTCAACAACGTCACACCTGCCCAGACCCACCTGCTCACACCTCCATCTCCAGCGCCCGCACCACTCTCTTCAACAACGTGACACCTGCCCAGACCCACCTGCTCACACCCCCATCTCCAGCGCCCGCACCACTCTCATCAACAACGTCACACCTGCCCAGACCCACCTGCTCAAACCCCCATCTCCAGCCCCCGCACCACTCTCATCAACAACGTCACACCTGCCCAGACCCACCTGCTCACACCTCCATCTCCAGCGCCCGCACCACTCTCTTCAACAACGTCACACCTGCCCAGACCCACCTGCTCACACCTCCATCTCCAGCGCCCGCACCACTCTCTTCAACAACGTGACACCTGCCCAGACCCACCTGCTCACACCTCCATCTCCAGCGCCCGCACCACTCTCATCAACAACGTCACACCTGCCCAGACCCACCTGCTCACACCCCCATCTCCAGGGCCCGCACCACTCTCATCAACAACGTCACACCTGCCCAGACCCACCTGCTCACACCCCCATCTCCAGCGCCCGCACCACTCTCATCAACAACGTCACACCTGCCCAGACCCACCTGCTCACACCCCCATCTCCAGCACCACTCTCTTCCACATGGCCTCAAACTGCACCATTTTGTTTCTCTCTGTTGCCCACTCACTTTCAACATTTAGATTATAAAGCATCTGACCTTTCCATTGTCTTAACAACGGAGGATTAAACATATATTTACAATAATAATACCAACAGTACCTTTTTCACAAACTATACAGTATACTCCGAGTATACCAAAGTTTAGGAACACCTTCCTAATATTGAGTTCACCCTCTGAATGGCACACTTACCTGGCTGGAATGTAGTGTAATGGCTGGAAAGTGTTTCATTCCATTCCATTATCTGTTATGAGCTGTCCTCCCCTCAGCAGCCTCCACTGACACATACACAATCCATGTCTCGTTTGGCTCAAGGCTTCAAAATCTTTCATTAACCTGTCTCCTCCCCTTCATCTACACTGCATTCACCTGGATAAACCTGTTCAGTCTATGTCATAGAAAAAGCAGGTGTTCTTGATGTTTTGTACTCTCAGTGTATATGCTTTCACGCCTAAATAAAGTTGAATGAAAGTAGATTGCGTGACATTTCCAGGACAGCACAGTAAGGTTTGTACTGGAAAGCTAAATTACACTACATGGTCAACTTCTCTTTCTCTTTCTGAAACTGTCATCTTTCCTCCAGAGCCGAAGTTCATTGGGTCGATGGTGATTCCTGATAACAATGACAGGGATGATGACAAGGTCTACTTCTTCTTCACGGAGAGAGGGACGGACGCAGAGGGGGTTAACAAGGCTGTTTACACCAGGGTGGGACGGATCTGTGCGGTGAGAACGGAACTAATGCTTTGCTTTATCCTGCATGCCAGAATATCCCCATATACAGTGCCTTCAAAGTATTCATACCCCTTCACTTATTCCACATTTTGTTGTGTTACAGCCTGAATTAAAAATGTATTTAAAAAAATCATACACAGTACCATACCCAATAACACATAATGAAAAAGTGAAAACATGTGTTTAGAAATTCTTGTAAAATTATAAAAAATTAAATACATAATTATCTTATTTCCATAAGTATTCACACCCGTGAGTCAATGCATGTTACATTCTTTTCAAAATTCGTCATGCTCTGTGAAATTGGTTGTTGACCATTACTAGACAACCATTTCCATGTCTTGCCATAGATTTTCAAGCAGATTGAAGTTAAAACTGTAACTCAGCCACTCACAAACATGTAATGTCTTCTTTGGAAGTAACTACAGCGTAGATTTGGCCTTATGATTTAGGTTATTGTCCTGCTGAAAGGTGAATTCATCTCCAGGTGTCGGGTGGAAAGCAAACTGAACCAGGTTTTCCTATAAGATTTTGCCTGTGATTAGCTCCGTTCCGTTTTTTCCGTTTTTTTATCCTGAAAAACTCTCCAGTCCTTAATGATTTCAAGCATACGAATAACACGATGCAGCCACCACTATGCTTGAAAATATGGAGAGTGGTACTCAGTAATATGTTGTTTTGGATTTGTTCCAAACATACTGTGCCTTCGGAAAGTATTCAGACCCCTTGACATTTTCCACATTTTGTTATTCTAAAAATGATTAATAACACAAAATACACCATAATGACAGAGCAAAATCAAATCTTTGGACTTTTGCTCATTTATAAAAAATAAAAAACTGAAATATCACATGTACATACTATTTACTTTGTTGAAGCATCTTTGGCAGCGATTACAGCCTCATGTCTTCTTGGGTATGACACTACAAGCTTGGCACAACTGTAATTGGAGAATTTCTCCCATTCTTCTATGCAGATCCTCTCAAGCTCTGTCAGGTTGGATGGGGAGCGTTGCTGCACAAAAATTTTCAGGTCTCTCCAGAGATGTTCGATCGTGTTCAAGTCCGGGCTCTGGCTGGGCCACCCAAGGACATTCAGAGACTTAACCCAAAGCCACTCCTGCATTGTCTTGGCTGTTTCAGGCATTCTGCTTGGCATTCAGGCCAATCTTGGTTTCATCAGACCATAAAATACGGGTTCTCATGGTCTGATAGTCTTTAGGTGCCTTTTGTCAAACTCCAAGCGGGCTGTCATGTACCTTTTACTGAGGAGTGACTTCTGTCTCCGTAAAGGCCTGATTGGTGGAGTGGTGCAGAGATGGTTGTCCTACTGGAAGGTTCTCCCATCTCCACAGAGGATCTCTAGAGCTCTGTCAGTGAACATCGGGTTCTTGGTCATCTCCCTGACCAAGGCCCTTCTCCCCCGATTGCTCAGTTTGGCCAGGCGACCAGCTCAAGGAAGAATATTGGGGGTTCCAAACTTCTTCCGTTTAAGAATGATGAATTTCACTGTGTTTCACTGTGTTCTTGGGGACATTCATTGCTTCAGAAATGTTTTGCTACCCGTCCCCATATCTATGCCTCGACACAATCCTGTCTCTGAGCTCTACGGACAATTCCTTCGACCTCATTGCTTGGTTTTTGTGCTGACATGCACTGTCAACTGTGGAACCTTATATAGACAGATGTTTGCCTTTCCAAATCATGTCCAATCAAGGTGGACTCCAATCAAGTTGTAAAAACATCTCAAGGATGATCAATGGAAACAGGATGCACCTGAGCTCAATTTCGAGTCACACAGCAAAGGGTCTGTAAAACAGCATAAAATTCTAAAAAACCTGTTTTCCCTTTGTCGTTATATGGGAATTGTGTGTATATATTTTTGTGTGTGTAGATGTTGTGTGTAGATTTTTAATTGAATCAATTTTAGAATACGGCTGTAAAGTGACAATATGTGGAAAAAGTCAAGGGGTCTGAATACTTTCCGAAGGCAATGTGACCCTTTGTAGTATTACTTTAGTGCCTTGTTGCAAACAAGATGCATGTTTTGGAATATTTTATTTCTGTAGAGGCTTCCTTTTTTCACTCTGTCAATTAGTTCAGTATTGTGGAGTAACTACAATGTTGTTGATCCATCCTCAGTTTTCTCCTATCACAGCCATTGAACTGTAACTGTTTCAAAGGCACCATTGGTCTCATGGTGAAATCCGAAAACCTCTCTGGTCTCCTTCCTCTTCCTCTAATGAGTTAGGAAGGACGCCTGTATCTTTGTAGTGACTGGGTGTATTGAAACACCGTCCAAAGTGTAAATTCTAACTTCACCATGCTCAAAGGGATAAATATATATTTCTTCATCTACCTTCTAGGCAAGGCATTGGAAAACCTCTCTGGTCTTTGTGGTTGAATCTGTGTTTGCAATTCACTGCTCGACTGAGGGAACTTACAGATATTTGTATGTGTGGAGTCATGTTAAGCACAAACCATGCAAGTTATTATGTGACTTGTCAAGCAAATGTGTACTGCTAAACGTATTTATGCTTGCCATAACAAAAGGTTTGAATACTTATTGATTCAAGACATAAACATAAACATTTTTAAAAACATAATTCCACTTTGACATTATGTGATATTGTGTGTAAAAAATAAATAAATCTAAATTTGATAAATTTTGCATTCAGGCTGTTGTAGCTTAACAAATGTGGAAAAAGTCAAGGGGTGTGAATACTTTCTGAAGGTCCTGTATACTGTCATCGACTTCTTCCCATTCTAACCTCTTCCCTCTCCCTTTCTCCATCCTCTCCCTTCAGAATGATCAGGGAGGTCAGAGGATGTTGGTGAATCGTTGGAGTTCCTTCCTAAAGACTCGTCTCATCTGCTCTGTGGCTGGACCCAATGGCATCGACACACACTTTGACGAGCTAGGTACAGACGTGTGTGTGTGTGTGTGTGTGTGTGTGTGTGTGTGTGTGTGTGTGTGTGTGTGTGTGTGTGTGTGTGTGTGTGTGTGTGTGTGTGTGTGTGTGTGTGTGTGTGTGTGTGTGTGTGTGTGTGTGTGTGTGTGTGTGTGTGTGTGTGTGTGTGTGTGTGTGTGTGTGTGAAGGCAGGGGATATAACTATAGTATATTTTCTTGATGGAACCCTGAAGCTCTCTCTCCCTTCCTCCCCCTCTCTCTCCCTCTCTCTCTCTGTCTCCCTCTCTTTCTCTCACTCTCTCTCCATCTCTCCTTTTTCAAATTCAAATTCAGATTGCTTTATTGGCATTAAACACAATTTGTAGATATTAAATTTCAGTAAATACACTACAATGCAAGAAGCATAATGAAATACAGTTAATTTCAGTGGTAACAATAATAGTACATACAGTTGAAGTCGGTAGTTCACATACACCTTAGCCAAATACATTTAAACTCAGTTTTACACAATCCCTGACATTTAATCCTAGTAAAAATTCCCTGTCTTATGTCTGTTAGAATTACCACTTGATTTTAAGAATGAATGTAAAATGTCAGAATAATAGTAGAGAGAATTATTTATTTCAGCTTTTATTTCTTTCATCTCATTCCTAGTGGGTCAGAAGTTGACATACACTCAATTAGTATTTGGTAGCATTTCCTTTAAATTGTTTAACTTGGGTCGAACACTTTATACAATAAATTGGGTGAATTTTGGCCCATTCCTCCTGACAGAGCTGGTGTAACTGCTTCAGGTTTGAAGGCCTCCTTGCTCACACACGCTCTTTCGGTTCTGCCCACATATTTTCTATTGGATTGAGGTCAGGGCTTTGTGATGGACACTCCAATACCTTGACTTTGTTGTCCTTAAGCCATTTTTCCACAACTTTGGAAGTATGCTTGGGGTCATTGTCCATTTGGAAGACCCATTTGCAACCAAGCATTAACTTCCTGATTGATGTCTTGAGATGTTGCTTCAATATATCCACATAATATTCCACCCTCATGATGCCATCGATTTTGTGAAGTGCACCAGTCCCTCCTGAAGCAAATCAACCCCAAAACATGATGCTGCCACCCCCGTGCTTCACGGTTGGGATGGTGTTCTTCGGCTTGCAACCCTCCCCCTTTTTCCTCAACATAACAATGGTAATTATGGCCAAACTGTTCTATTTTGTTTCATCAGACCAGAGGACATTTCTCCAAAAAGTACGATCTTTGTCCTCATGTGCAGTTGCAAACTGTTGTCAGTCTTTTTTACCGGGGTTTTGGAGAAGTGTCTTCTTCTTTGCTGAGCGGCCTTTCATGTTATGTCGATATAGGACTCGTTTTACTGTGGATATAGATACTTTTGTACCTGTTTCCTTCAAATACATCCACAGGTACACCTCCAATTGACTCAAATGATGTCAATTAGCTATCAGAAGCTTCTAAAGCCATTACATTTATTTTCTGGAATTTTCCAAGCTGTTTAAAGGCACAGTCAATTTAGTGAATGTAAACTTCTGACCCACTGGAATTGTGATACAGTGAATTATAAGTGAAATAATCTGTCTGTAAACAATTGTTGGAAATGTTACTCGTGTCATGCACAAAGTAGATGTCCTAACCGACTTGCCCAAACTATAGTTTGTTAATCAAATCAAATCAAAGTGTATTTGTCATGTGCGCCGAATAAAACAGGCGTTACAGTAACACCTTCCAGTGAAATGCTTACTTACAGGCTCTAACCAATGGTGCGAAAAAAGAAGGTATATGTGTGTGTGTGTGTGTGGGGGGGGTAAGTAAAGAAATAAAACAACAGTAAAAAGTAATTTGAAAAAAGAGTAGCAAGACTATATACCTGTTAGACACCTGTTAGTCAGGCTTATTGAGGTAGTATGTACATGTAGATGTGGTTAAAGTGACTATGCATATATGATGAACAGAGAGTAGCAGAAGCATAAAAAGAGGGGTTGGCGGGTGGTGGGATACAATTTGTGGAGTGGTTGAAGAACAAGTTTTAATGACACCAACCTAAGTGTATGTAAACTTCCAACTTCAACTGTATAATAATGTATACAGGTACAACACTACAGCTAGTGTATTGTGTAATCTTCAGTCAATACATTTAATTAAATAAAACTAAGAATTTTAAAAATAACTCTGGAGCTCTGTCAGAGTGACCATCGGGTTTTTGGTCTCCTCCCTGACCAAGGCCCTTCTCCCCGATCCCTCAGTTTGGCCGGGCGGCCAGCTCTAGGAAGAGACTTGGTGGTTCCAAACTTCTACAATTTAAGAATGATGGGGACCTTCAATGATGCAGACATTTATTGATAGCCTTCCCCAGATCGGTGGCTCAACACAATCCTGTCTCGGATCTCTACGAACAATTCCTTTGTCCGTAATGACTTGGTTTTTGCGCTGACATGCACTGTTAACTTTGGGACCTTATATAGACATGTGTGTGCCTTTCCAAATCATGTCCAATCAATTGAATTTACCACAGGTGGACCCCAATCAAGTTGTAGAAACATCTCAAGGATGATCAATGGAAACAGGATGCACCTGAGCTCAATTTAAAGTCTCATAGCAAAGGGTCTGAATTCTTATGCAAATAAGGTATTTCTGTAGCATCATACCCAAGAAGACTTGAGGCTGTAATCCCTGCCAAAGGTGCTTCAACACCTTTGTGTTGGATATGTTAGTAGTGGCAAGAGATGTCTGTGTCTTGCTCATCTGAGATTAAATTGGCCTCCTCTCTCTTCTTAAATAGCGGGGAGGTGGGGGGGGCTCTGTTGCTCGGCTGGTATGATTGTGTAACTCTGCCTAATGTGGCGTCCTTCAGGTCCTTGGCAAATATTCTGAATCCTTCATGGACCAGGTGTACGTGGTTGTACAAGTGCTTACATGTCAGGTTGGGGTGGTGAGAGATGCAGACATTTGGTAGTGAGGCACAGTCCATGGTGATTATTTGGTTGATATTATGGATCATTTGCCAGGAGAGATCTTTGCTTGGTAGAAGGGTGGATATAATCATGTTTGTCCTTGGGAACAGGGTGTGTGCTTCCTCTACCCCTCTTTCTCCTATTGTGCGCAGGTCATTTGTCCCTGTATGTAATGTAAGGTTGTCAAGACTTTCCAGCTTGGTTTGATAGAGCAGTTATAGTGCACTGTCAGTAGTGGGACACGATAATTTAGCTGTCTGTTGTCTTGGGAATAGTCTGTTATCTTCCAGATACTTCCCATTAGTCTATCAGAAGTGCTGTTTAGGGCGGTCTCCTGGGTTGAACCGGATCCTGTCCCTTGTCCTCTGGATGTGTGTTCAGCTGAACGTGTTCAGACTGCTGGGAGGTTGGCAGGTCAGGGTAGTTACAGCTTTTGGGGTGCACACAGCTGCTACAGGTAAAGGAGGGAGTGATGTACTGTGGGCCTCCTATTTTTTAACCCCAAGTTTTGGGTGTTGCAGGCATTGTTAGTGGAGACGTCCGTTTTTAGTTCATCATCCACTAAAGGATACATTCTGTCGAACTCTTCTTCAAACAGCTCTAGACTGGCATCAGATCATTACTGTTCCATTATTATATATATTAATATGAATTCAATTTTGGGGTTGTGTCCACATACAACTGTCTCATGGTCTTGTTTCCAGACATATTAAGATGTTTGTTTGCTTTGCGCTGGGCTGCATGCCAAACATTTGGACGTTCAGTGAAAAATAGAAGATCCACATTGATTTCTTTGTCTTTTTGTAGCATAAAGTCTGCTCTTAGGGTCTCTGGGTGCTCGTCTAAAACCTTTGCTTTATATTTTTTCTTCCCTGCTTCACTGGCAATACCTTCTGCATGTTTGATAGCAAGGTTGCTGAGCTTGGGGCTTGTAAATGTATCCATCTTAGTTGATTACAGCTGGATACAGTAGATGTTACAGCTAGTTTGCACTTGGCTAGTTGTACCTAGATGTTTTAAAACATAAACCAAGCCTAGCCTTTCTTGTTTTCTGTCTAAATTGTTTTCTCTTGCTTATCTAAGTTTAGTTATTTGTTTTTCCGTCCTTTTTCCTATCCTTTGTCATTTTTATTGTCCATTTGTTCATTTACTAGCTAGGTTTTTTAGCTAACAGCAGGTAGCCAGTAGCTATAAACTCTCCTACAGTAGCAACTCCATAGCAATGTTTATGGGTCTAATCCTGAATACTGATTTGCCATCCAACCGGTGGGTCTAATCCTGAATACTGATTTGCCATCCAACGGGTGGGTCTAATCCTGAATACTGATTTGCCATCCAACGGGTGGGTCTAATCCTGAATACTGATTTGCCAAAACTGCATTTCAGCAGGTGTCTATTCCACAAGTTACCACCGGCTAAATCTATGACGTTAAAATTACTATTTACTCTGTTCCATCTGATTGCACAATCCACTGTCTCATCTACCCAGCCAGGCAATGTATAAACTTGATCTCCACTATAAAAGAATCTAGAAATGATCACACATTACTTTTAGACTAACATTTAGTTTTCAATGGAGGAGATTTGCGTAAACCTTGCAGTCTTTCTCTTCAACATTTGCAACATTGTTTCAATATTAAAATTAGATCTTCAGCTGTCCCATAGTAATGAACATTTCAGGAGTCAGGATGAGACATAAAATCAGTGTTTGTCAGCCAGCTAAAATAATGAATCAGCTGGCATAATTCTTAGGCATATATACAGAAAAAGGTCAGTTGAAAAAAGGTCAAATGAAACAAATTGCAGCTAGTTTCCAGTCTTTCCAGCTTCAGTTTGAAGTGATTGTGTAACTGTAGCTGTGATGTTGTCTAGCTCCTCTGAACAACGGTGTCTTGACGAGTGAGAACATTTACTCTGTCAGGCGAAATCACGCCTCATTAGCTGATTGTTATGCATGTATTCCAAATAAATTAATCTGTTATTAAATGTCACATTTCAGAGGATGTATTTGTGTTGAAGAACAAGGATGAGAAGAATCCAGAGATTTTTGGCCTCTTCAGCACTACAAGGTCAGCTGAGTCATGTTTTTCATGTTCATACCATTTACTGGTATATTGAAATGAACATATCAACATACATTTCTCTCCCCTCCATAGTGCTGTGTTCCAGGGCTATGCGGTGTGTGTGTACCACATGGATGATGTGCGAGCAGCGTTCAACGGCCAGTTTGCCCACCGGGAGAGACCAGAGCACCACTGGACCCCCTACGAAGGCCGGGTCCCCTACCCACGCCCCGGATCTGTGAGTCCTGTTCCAACAGCCACCCCCACAGCGACAACATCTACTGACTTATCAATATACCTGATTGCCTCTCCAAACCTGATGAATAAGGGTCCAAGCACTGCATGGTGGCTGTAACATGATAAGGTCGTTTATGAATTTGCTTAAGCGGTGCACCTCCATCACAGCAAACTCCATATATCCTAACCATACAATTTCAACAATAATTTAGATCAAGGTGATATTCAATCAGCAGAATTTTACATTCTCAGCGCTCCCCTGTCTGTGGCAGCCGCCATTTGCAGATACATAGTGTTACAAGTTGTTGTAGAACCTTTCCTGTGAATGTCATAGCTACTGTAGCTATCTCTGCAGCTAACATCAGGGAAGAGGACAATCTAGGCCTGAATCCAATACAAGCATGCTATATTATGTTTTTATACAGTAACACACAGCTTTAGTAGCAATCATTGCACTGGCATAACGCAGTTTCTCTGGACCTCCCAGCACATGGTGTCGCAGGGCGTCCATTTAGACTGCTGGCAACAATGTAATTACTGGTTCAGTATTAAAGTTGGAAATTCAAACATTGCAGATTGTGAAATGAATGTTAGAGACAACAGCATACTAATCAGAAACCAACGTATTTCTTAAAAGTATACCACACTCCTGTATAGCCTACCTGAATCTGCATGACATGAGCCGTCCTCGAGCTCTCTCCCAGCTTGGATAGAAAATGGTGTAAAGTCCGTAAAACCAGTCTAAAGGTTCTACCTAAACCTGTCCCCATAGGAGAACCATTTGAAGAACCCTTTTGGTTATAGGTAGAACCATTTTGGCTCCTTTCTACAGAGGGCTCTACATGGAACCCAACATGGTTCTACCTGGTACCAAAAAGGGTTCTCCTATGGGGACAGCTGAATAAGCTTTTTGGAACCCTTTTTTATAAGATTGTATTTGTCATGCAGGTGAAAGAGGACCCAAAAGCGACTTGGCGAAAACAGAGTCTTTAATCCAGTAAAGTGAATACAAACAAAAAAACACAACTTTCACTCGAAATGACGAGGACTAACTGGAGACTCGATCTTGAACAGCAGGTGAACAGCAGGTTGCCTCGGGAAGGCACTCGAACCAGACAGACTCAGACACCTGCTCACCACGCAGCATCTGAGGAAAACACGACACGACAGGGCGATACACAATCACAGCACGGTGAATTCTAAACAAGGAACCGACAGGACAGGAACGGAACACAAAGGAAGAAATAGGGACTCTAATCAGGGGAAAGGATCGGGAACAGGTGTGGGAAGACTAAATGATTGATTAGGGGAATAGGAACAGCTGGGAGCAGGAACGGAACGATAGAGAGAAGAGAGAGCGAGAGAGTGAGAGAGGGAGGGGGAGAGAGAGGGATAGGAAGAGGGAAAGAACCTAATAAGACCAGCAGAGGGAAACGAATAGAATGGGAAGCACAGGGACAAGACAAGATAATAAATGACAAAACATGACAGTACCCCCACTCACCGAGCGCCTCCTGGCGCACTCGAGGAGGAATCCTGGCGGCAACGGAGGAAATCATCAATGAGTGAACGGTCCAGCACGTCCCGAGACGGAACCCAACTCCTCTCCTCAGGACCGTAACCCTCCCAATCCACTAAGTATTGGTGACCCCGTCCCCGAGAACGCATGTCCATGATCTTATGTACCTTGTAAATAGGTGCGCTCTCGACAAGGACGGGAGGGGGGAGGGAAGACGAACGGGGGTGCGAAGAAAGGGCTTGACACAGGAGACATGGAAGACAGGATGGACGCGACGAAGATGTCGCGGAAGAAGCAGTCGCACAGCGACAGGATTGACGACCTGGGAGACACGGAACGGACCAATGAACCGCGGAGTCAACTTACGAGAAGCTGTCGTAAGAGGAAGGTTGCGAGTGGAAAGCCACACTCTCTGGCCGCAACAATACCTTGGACTCTTAATCCTGCGTTTATTGGCGGCTCTCACAGTCTGTGCCCTGTAACGGCAAAGTGCAGACCTCACCCTCCTCCAGGTGCGCTCACAACGTTGGACAAACGCTTGAGCGGAGGGAACGCTGGACTCGGCAAGCTGGGATGAGAACAGAGGAGGCTGGTAACCCAGACTACTCTGAAACGGAGATAACCCGGTAGCAGACGAAGGAAGCGAATTGTGAGCGTATTCTGCCCAGGGGAGCTGTTCTGCCCAAGACGCAGGGTTTCTGAAAGAAAGGCTGCGTAGTATGCGACCAATCGTCTGATTGGCCCTCTCTGCTTGACCGTTAGACTGGGGATGAAACCCGGAAGAGAGACTGACGGACGCACCAATCAAACGACAGAACTCCCTCCAAAACTGTGACGTGAATTGCGGGCCTCTGTCTGAAACGGCGTCTAACGGGAGGCCATGAATTCTGAATACATTCTCGATAATGATTTGTGCCGTCTCCTTAGCGGAAGGAAGTTTAGCGAGGGGAATGAAATGTGCCGCCTTAGAGAACCTATCGACAACCGTAAGAATCACAGTCTTCCCCGCAGACAAAGGCAGACCGGTAATGAAGTCTAGGGCGATGTGAGACCATGGTCGAGAAGGAATGGGGAGCGGTCTGAGACGACCGGCAGGAGGAGAGTTACCCGACTTAGTCTGCGCGCAGTCCGAACAAGCAGCCACGAAACGGCGCGTGTCACGCTCCTGAGTCGGCCACCAAAAGCGCTGGCGAATAGACGCAAGAGTGCCTCGAACACCGGGATGACCAGCTAACTTGGCAGAGTGAGCCCACTGAAGAACAGCCAGACGAGTGGAAACAGGAACGAAAAGGAGGTTACTAGGACAAGCGCGCGGCGACGCAGTGTGCGTGAGTGCTTGCTTAACCTGTCTTTCAATTCCCCAGACTGTTAACCCGACAACACGCCCATAAGGAAGAATCCCCTCGGGATCAGTAGAAGCCACAGAAGAACTAAACAGACGGGATAAGGCATCAGGCTTGATGTTCTTGCTACCCGGACGGTAAGAAATCACAAACTCGAAACGAGCGAAAAACAACGCCCAACGAGCTTGACGGGCATTAAGTCGTTTGGCAGAACGGATGTACTCAAGGTTCTTATGGTCTGTCCAAACGACAAAAGGAACGGTCGCCCCCTCCAACCACTGTCGCCATTCGCCTAGGGCTAAGCGGATGGCGAGCAGTTCACGGTTACCCACATCATAGTTGCGCTCAGATGGCGACAGGCGATGAGAAAAATAAGCGCAAGGATGAACCTTATCGTCAGACTGGAAGCGCTGGGATAGAATGGCTCCCACGCCTACCTCTGAAGCGTCAACCTCGACAATGAATTGTCTAGTGACGTCAGGAGTAACGAGGATAGGAGCGGACGTAAAACGTTCTTTTAGAAGATCAAAAGCTCCCTGGGCGGAACCGGACCACTTAAAACACGTCTTGACAGAAGTAAGAGCTGTGAGAGGGGCAGCAACTTGACCGAAATTACGAATGAAACGCCGATAGAAATTAGCGAAACCTAAAAAGCGCTGCAACTCGACACGTGACCTTGGAACGGGCCAATCACTGACAGCTTGGACCTTAGCGGAATCCATCTGAATGCCTTCAGCGGAAATAACGGAACCGAGAAAAGTAACGGAGGAGACATGAAAAGAGCACTTCTCAGACTTTACGTAGAGACAATTCTCTAAAAGGCGCTGTAGGACACGTCGAACGTGCTGAACATGAATCTCGAGTGACGGAGAAAAAATCAGGATATCGTCAAGATAGACAAAAACAAAGATGTTCAGCATGTCTCTCAGAACATCATTAACTAATGCCTGAAAAACAGCTGGCGCATTGGCGAGACCAAACGGCAGAACCCGGTACTCAAAATGCCCTAACGGAGTGTTAAACGCCGTTTTCCACTCGTCCCCCCTCTCTGATGCGCACGAGATGGTAAGCGTTACGAAGGTCCAACTTAGTAAAGCACCTGGCTCCCTGCAGAATCTCGAAGGCTGATGACATAAGGGGAAGCGGATAACGATTCTTAACCGTTATGTCATTCAGCCCTCGATAATCCACGCAGGGGCGCAGAGTACCGTCCTTCTTCTTAACAAAAAGAACCCCGCCCCGGCCGGAGAGGAAGAAGGCACTATGGTACCGGCGTCAAGAGACACAGACAAATAATCCTCGAGAGCCTTACGTTCGGGAGCCGACAGAGAGTATAGTCTACCCCGAGAAGGAGTGGTCCCCGGAAGGAGATCAATACTACAATCATACGACCGGTGAGGAGGAAGGGAGTTGGCTCGGGACCGACTGAAGACCGTGCGCAGATCATGATATTCCTCCGGCACTCCTGTCAAATCGCCAGGTTCCTCCTGAGAAGTAGGGACAGAAGAAACGGGAGGGATGGCAGACATTAAACACTTCACATGACAAGAAACGTTCCAGGATAGGATAGAATTACTAGACCAATTAATAGAAGGATTATGACATACTAGCCAGGGATGACCCAAAACAACAGGTGTAAACGGTGAACGAAAAATCAAAAAAGAAATAGTCTCACTGTGGTTACCAGATACTGTGAGGGTTAAAGGTAGTGTCTCAAATCTGATACTGGGAAGATGACTACCATCTAAGGCGAACATGGGCGTAGGCTTATCTAACTCTCTGAAAGGAATGTCATGTTTCCGAACCCATGCTTCGTCCATGAAACAACCCTCAGCCCCAGAGTCTATCAAGGCACTACATGTAGCACCCGAACCGGTCCAGCGTAGATGGACCGACAAAGTAGTACAGGATTTTGATGGAGAGACTTGAGTAGTTGCGCTCACCTGTAGCCCTCCGCTTACAGATGAGCTCTGGCCTTTTACTGGACATGAATTAACAAAATGTCCAGCAACTCCGCAATAGAGGCACAGGCGGTTGGTGATCCTCCGTTCCCTCTCCTTAGTCGAGATGCGAATCCCTCCCAGCTGCATGGGCTCAGACTCTGAGCCAGAGGAGGGAGATGGTTGCGATGCGGAGCAGGGAAACACCGTTGATGCGAGCTCTCTTCCACGAGCCCGGTGACGAAGATCTACCCGTCGTTCTATGCGGATGGCGAGAGCAATCAAAGAGTCCACATCTGAAGGAACCTCCCGGGAGAGAATCTCATCCTTAACCACTGCGTGGAGTCCCTCCAGAAAACGAGCGAGCAGCGCCGGCTCGTTCCACTCACTAGAGGCAGCAAGATGGGTTATTAACCCTAGGTTCTGGAGGCTCGACAGGCCAGGAAGTAACAGGTGGCACGAGACGTAGACTCTGGAACTGTCCAGAGAGGTCGGAAACCTGAGCGGCCAGGTTCTCCACGGCATGGCGAGCAGCAGACAATTCCTGCTCGTGTCTGCCGAGCATGGCTCCTTGGATCTCGACGGCAGTGTAACGAGCGTCTGAAGTCGCTGGGTCCATTCCTTGGTCGGTTCCTTCTGTCATGCAGGTGAAAGAGGACCCAAAAGCGACTTGGCGAAAACAGAGTCTTTAATCCAGTAAAGTGAATACAAACAAAAAAACACAACTTTCACTCGAAATGACGAGGACTAACTGGAGACTCGATCTTGAACAGCAGGTGAACAGCAGGTTGCCTCGGGAAGGCACTCGAACCAGACAGACTCAGACACCTGCTCACCACGCAGCATCTGAGGAAAACACGACACGACAGGGCGATACACAATCACAGCACGGTGAATTCTAAACAAGGAACCGACAGGACAGGAACGGAACACAAAGGAAGAAATAGGGACTCTAATCAGGGGAAAGGATCGGGAACAGGTGTGGGAAGACTAAATGATTGATTAGGGGAATAGGAACAGCTGGGAGCAGGAACGGAACGATAGAGAGAAGAGAGAGCGAGAGAGTGAGAGAGGGAGGGGGAGAGAGAGGGATAGGAAGAGGGAAAGAACCTAATAAGACCAGCAGAGGGAAACGAATAGAATGGGAAGCACAGGGACAAGACAAGATAATAAATGACAAAACATGACAGTATTATTAATGCTAATCTCTTTTTTTCTATGTAGAGGCCTATAGGAGCTGCAATATGCGACGGCGTCGCCTTGCATTTTTATGTGCAAATGTTTTCACAGCGGCCTGTAGGTCCAGGTTGCCGGCCCAACCGTTTTCTATATTGAGTATTGACAACCCAAACGGTCTTTCCTGAGACATTGTGCATTATATGTCCATTGTGCTTCACATAATTTGAACGTATCTTGAATTAGGCATGCCAAGATATACCAGAGATAAGGGACTGTTGATTTTGCAACCACACAACTCAAAGGCCAGTTCACCAGAATGAACAAAATCGCAAACCGCTTTTTTTGTTTGAGCCCTCAAGAACAGTTGGTCACTAAAGATGATCATCTATTTGCATCTGCCAAGTTGTTGGCTGTCCAGTATCCAGACGACCTGTCCCAGACCTACCTGGACACTTAATCTCTTTCTGTAACGTATTGAGGTTGTCAACAACAACAAAGGAGAATGCGAGAAGCTCAATTAAAGATGTTGCAGAACTGCTGTATTTGAAGCACCACTCGCTTCCGCACAATTTCCCTGATGTTCCTACGGCAATCAAGCTGTTTTTAACCATCACTGTAACCGTCACTTCTGCAGTGAGATCGCTTTCTAAACTAAAATTGAGACGCGCTTTTGAACCTCTGAGTTAGCTCCACTCATTGCACTGTTTGTTCACTATATTTGTTTGTTCACTATATTTCCTTACACTTTCAATCAGTTCAATGATTTATTTTTCAAGTCCTGAGGCACTTTGATCAATCACATTGTTAAAGCACAAGAAACAAATACTTAGCTTCCTAGTACATATGGAAATGAAACATTTTTATAAATTACTTTTTGGAGGGGTTACTGACAGCATTATTCATATACAGAGCATTCAGAAAGTATTAAGACCCCTTCACTTTTTCAACATTTTGTTACATTCCAGCAAAATTTTCAAAAATGTATTAAGTTGTTTTTTTCTTTAATTAATATACACACAATACCCCATAATGATGAAGCAGAATGTATGACAAATAAAAAACTGAAATATTACATCACATAAGTATTCAGACCCTTTACTCAGTACTTTGTTGAAGCACCTTGGCAGCGATTAAAGCCTTGAGTCTTCTTGGGTATTACGTTACATGCGTGGCACACCTGTTTTTGGTGAGTGTCTCCAATTCTTCTCTGCAGATCCTCTGAAGCTCTGTCAAGTTGGATGGGGAGCATCGCTGCACAGCTATTTTTAGGCCTCTCCAGAGATGTTCGATCGGGTTCAAGTCCGGGCTCTGGCTGGGCCACTCAAGGACATTCAGAGACTTGTCCCGAAGCAACTTCTGCGTTGTTTTGCCTAGGGTCGTTGTCCTGTTGGAAGATTAACCTTTGTCCCAGTGTGAGGTCCTGAGCGTTCTGGAGCAGGTTTTCATCAAGGAACTCTCTGTACTTTGCATTGATCATGTTTCCCTTGATCCTGAATAGTCTCCCAGTCCCTAACACTGAAAAACATCCCCACAGCATGATGCTGCCACACCATGCTTCACCGTAGGGATAGTACCAGGTCTCCTCCAGACATGACGCTTGGCAATCAGGCCCAATCTTGGTTTCATCAGACTAGAGAATCTTGTTTCTCATGGTCTGAGAGTCTGGCAAACTCCAAGCAGACTGTCAAGAGCCTTTTACTGAGGTGTGTCTTCCGTCTGGCCACTTTACCATAAAGGCCTGATCGGTAAAGTGCTGCAGAGATGGTTGTCCTCTTGGATGGTTCTCCCATCTCCACTTCTCCCATCTCCGCTCTGTCAGAGTAACTATTGGGGTCTTGGACACCTCCCTGACCAAGGCCCTTCTCCCCTGATTGCTCAGTTTGGCCAAGCGGCCAACTCTAGGAAGAGTCTTGATGGTTCCAAACTTCTTCCATGTAAGAATGATGGAGAACACTGTGTTCTTGGGGAGCTTCAATGCTGCAAAAATGTTTTGGTACCCTTCCCCCGATCTGTGCCTCATCACTATCCTGTCTCGTAGCTCTACGGACATTTCCTTCGACCTCATGGTTTTTGCTCTGACATGAACTGTCAACAGTGGAATCTTATATAGGCAGGTATGTGCCTTTCCAAATCCTGTTCAATCAATTGAATTTACCACAGGTGGACTCCAATTAAGTTGTAGAAACATCTCTAGGATGATCAATGGAAACAGGACATAGCAAAGGGTCTGAATACTTATGTAACTAAGATATTTCTGTTTACATTTTTTATACATTTGCAAACATTTCTGAATCTGCATGACATGTCATTATGGGGTATTGTTTGTAGATTGTTGAGGGAAAAATACATTTAATCAATTTCAGAACAAGGCAGTAACGTAACAAAATGTGGAAAAAGTCTAGGGGTCTGAATACTTTCCAAGTGCACTGTATATACAGTACCACTCAAATGTTTGGACACACCTACCCATTCAAGAGTTTTTCTTTATTTTTACTGTTTTCTACATTGTAAAATAATAGTGAAGACATCAAAACTATGAAATAACACATATGGAATCATGTCATAACCAAAAAACCCATTTGAGATGGTAGAAGTTTGACCGCAGAGTGAAGGAAAAGCAGCCAACAAGTTCTCAGCATATGTGGGAACCCCTTCAATACTGTTGGAAAAGCTTTCCAGGTGAAGCTGGTTGAGAGAATGTCAAGTGTGTTCAAAGCTGTCATCAAGGCAAAGGGTGGCTACTTTAAATAATCTCAAATATATATTTTTTGGTTACTACATGATTCCATATGTGATATTTCATAGTTTTGATGTCTTCACTGTCATTTTACTATGTATAATTTTTTTTTTGACTGGTACTGTATACAGTATATAACAAAAAATAGACAACTATGTCAGACAGGCGCATTGGCTCTCAGACCTTGTTCGAGCATTGCAGGGCAGGAGAGATGTCTGGTACGTCAGTGAATCATTGTAGTCTATCACAGTGTAATGCTATTTTCTTATTCCAGAATCTATTCTCCCCATCTCTCTCTCTCTCTCTCTCTCTCTCTCTCTCTCTCTCTCTCTCTCTCTCTCTCTCTCTCTCTCTCTCTCTCTCTCTGATCCCTTCTCCCTCTCCATCTCTTTCCCTTCCTCTCTCTTTCCAGTGTGCCAGTGAGGTGAATGGTGGTGGGTTCTCAGGTTCTAAGGAGTTCCCTGATGAGGTTCTGCGATTCGTGCGTTCCCACCCCGTCATGTTTAGCCCGGTCCTCCCCCTCCACCGCAGACCAGTTCTACTGCAGACAGAGCCAGGGGGGAGGAGACTGACTCAGATCGCTGTGGACCGTGTCCAGGCCCAGGATGGACACTATCATGTTCTGTATATAGGAACAGGTACAAATCCTGAAATTGTCCAGTGCTGTGTACTGTATCTTCAGGGTTAGTGCTCCCTCCACTGGGCATACAGTATCACTCATGTATGCCCAGTGTTCAAAGTATTCAAATGATTAAAGTCACTCAATCTGTCTTTCATGAGAACTTGCTTAAAATATTTTGATCTCCAAAAATGTGACAAAGATTTGACTCTTCCATTTGGATTTCCTTTCTGAATGGGTGGTTGTATTGGTGAAAGGGTTACATTTACATCAGATGATACTCTCTCCCGTAGGCGACTCTGTGGTGTTGAAGGTTATCACCATCTACAACAAAGACACAGACACCATAGAGGAAGTGCTGCTGGAGGAACTGCAGGTGTTCAAGGTACTGTTGTTAGTCACCGCCACCATGTGGCAAACAATAGTCCTTGCACACATAAAGAATATTGGCACTCAACAATTTGATTTAATTGTGGAAGTTAAAAAAATATATATATTTGACTTCTTTATAGGTCCCTTTTCCAATAACTGAGATCATCATATCAGCTAAACGGGTATGAAAACTATGTATTGTCTTAAAATGTTTAATTAATTTAAAAAACAATGTTGTGCGGTTGTTTAAAACTGTAGTACCTTCATCTAACCACAGGATCACAGTGTATTGACATCTGAATGTGGGTAATGTAATGCATTTTATGTTCTTGATATCACAGGAGGCTGTTGAGGGCTGGAACGGCTCATGTTAATGGCTGGAACGGACCAAATGGAATCACCTGGAAACCACGTTTGATGTATTTGATACCATTCCACTGATCCGCTCCAGTCATTACCACAAGCCCTGTCTCCCCAATTAAGGTGCCACCATCCTCCTGTGTTTGATATATACTCCAATGTGTACCTTCATTCATTTCTGTCCCTGTTTTGTCGTTTCCATAGCAACAGCTATATGTGGGTTCTGAGGTTGGTGTGGCTCAGGTGAGGCTCCATCAGTGTGACCTGTACGGGTCTGAGTGTGCCGACTGTTGCCTAGCGAGGGACCCTTACTGCGCCTGGGATGGAATCACCTGCTCACGATACTACCCTGCTGGGGTTTACACCAAGAGGTGAGACACAAACACACAAGACACACAGGCATGTACAGTCACACACAGACACAGACTCGTGCACATGTGCACAAGCACAGAGGTGCAGAGGGATCACATATCACTCATTAGCACCTCATCCAGCACCTCTATCCTCTCTAATTCCTCTCTGTCCTTATCTCACTCTCTCAAACACCAACCTAACACCCTTACCCCTCTCTCTCAGTAGACGATTCAGGAGACAGGATGTTCGCCATGGCAACGCTGTACAGCTGTGCAACGGGCTACAGATTGATGGTCAGTCTGTGTGTGTGTGTTTGTTTCCCTACATTATCAAGCACCCAAAGTCCTAATATTTCACCTGAAAGTCCCGAAAAGGTAGTCAGGACTTTTTTGAGGTCCTGAATTTGTTTAAATGCTATTTTAAGCATAAGGGTTTGATTTTGTGTTTACAACTAGGGTTTAAGGTTATGGTATTTGGGGTTAGGGTTAGGTTAAGGTTAAGGTTAAGGTTAGGGTTAGGGTTAGGGTTAGGGTTAGGGTTAGGGTTAGGTTAAGGTTAGGGTTAGGTTTAGGGTTAAGGTAAGGTTTAAGGTTATGGTATTTGGGGTTAGGGTTAGGTTAAGGTTAAGGTTAAGGTTAAGGTTAGGGTTAGGGTTAGGGTTAGGTTTAGGGTTAGGTTTAGCGTTAGGTTTAGGGTTAGGTTTAGGGTTGGGGGTTTAAAAAATATATGTATATATATATTTCACCTTTATTTAACCAGGTAGGCTAGTTGAGAACAAGTTCTCATTTGCAACTGTGACCTGGCCAAGATAAAGCATAGCAATTCGACACATACAACAACACAGAGTTACACATGGAATAAACAAAACATAGTCAATAATACAGTAGAACAAAAGAAAACAAAAAGTCTATATACAGTGAGTGCAAATGAGGTAAGATAAGGGAGTGAAGGCAATAAATATCATTGGTGGCGAAGTCATTTTAATATAGCAATTAAACACTGAAATAGTAGATGTGCAGAAGATGAATGTGCAAGTAGAGATACTGAGGTGCACAGGAGCAAGATAAATTCAGTATGGGGATGAGGTAGGTAGATAGATGGGCTGGTTACAGATGGGCTGTGTACAGGTGCAGTGATCTGTGAGCTGCTCTGACAGCTGGTTCTTAAAGCTAGTGAGGGAGATACGAGTCTCCAGTTTCAGAGATTTTTGCAGTTTGTTCCAGTCATAGGCAGCAGAGAACTGGAAGGAAAGATGACCAAAGGAGGAATTGGCTTTGGGGGTGACCAGTGAGATATACCTGCTGGAGCGCGTGATGCTATGGTGACCAGTGAGCTAAGGCGGGGCTTTACCTAGCAGAGACTTGTAGATCACCTGGAGCCAGTGGGTTTGGCGACGAGTATGAAGCAAGGGCCAACCAACGAGAGCGTACAGGTCTGTGCGTACAGTGTATGGGTCTGTGGTTACTAAACGGATGGCACTGTGATAGACTGCATCCAGTTTGTTGAGTAGTGTTGGAAGCTATTTTATAGATGACATCACCGAAGTCGAGGATCAGTAGGATGGTCAGTTTTACGAGGGTATGTTTGGCAGCATGAGTGAAGAATGCTTTGTTGCGATACAGGAAGCCAATTCTAGATTTGATTTTGGATTGGAGATGCTTAATGTGAGTCTGGAAGGAGAGTTTACAGTCTAACCAGACACCTAGGTATTTTTAGTTGTCCACATATTCTAAGTCAGAGCCGTCCAGAGTAGTGATGCTGGATGGGCGGGCAGGTGCGGGCAGTGATCGGTTGAAGAGCATGCATTTAGTTTTACTCACGTTTAAGAGCAGTTGGAGGCCACGGAAGGAGAGTTGTATGGCATTGAAGCTCGTCTGGAGGTTAGTAAACACAGTGTCCAAAAAGGGGCCAGAGGTATACAGAATGGTGTCGTCTGCGGAGAGGTGTATCAGAGAATCACCAGCAGCAAGAGCAACATCATTGATGTATACAGAGAAGAGTGTCGGCCCGAGGTTTGAACCCTGTGACAACCCCATAGAGGCTGTCAGAGGTCCGGACAACAGGCCCTCTGATTTGACACACTGAACTCTATCAGAGAAGTAGTTGGTAAACCAGGCGGGGCAATCATTTGAGAAACCAAGGCTGTCGAGTCTGCCAATAAGAATGTGGTGATTGACAGAGTCGAAAGCCTTGGCCAGGTCGATGAAGACGGCTGCACATTATTGTCTCTTATCGATGGTGGTTATGATGTCGTTTAGGACCTTGAGCGTGGCTGAGGTGCGCCCATGACCAGCTCTGAAACCAGACTGCATAGCGGAGAAGGTATGATGGAATTTGAAATGGGCGGTAATCTATTTGTTAACTTGGCTTTCGAAGACCGTAGAAAGACAGGGTAGGATAGATATAGGTCTGCAGCAGTTTGGGTCTAGAGTGTCACCCCCTTTGAAGAGGGGGATGACCGTGGCAGTTTACCAATCTTTGGAAAATCTTTGGGTTAAGGAATATAGGAATATTTTAATGATCAAACATTTCTACACTCCAAAAAGTCCTGACATTTCGCGCGCGCGCGTGTGTGTGTGTGTGTGTGTGTGTGTGTGTGTGTGTGTGTGTGTGTGTGTGTGTGTGTGTGTGTGTGTGTGTGTGTGTGTGTGTGTGTGTGTGTGTGTGTGTGTGTGTGTGTGTGTGTGTGTGTGTGTGTGTGTGTGTGTGTGTGTGTGTGTGTGCGAAGCTGTCCCTTCTGAGATTTACCTCCTATGAGGTATGTTTCATGCAGTTCATAATTTTGAAGCTCAGGTCCATAAAAAAATGTACCTGTGGATGCTAGAGAAGTGTGTATAGAGAAGCTTTGTGTGACAGGCATGAGGATAAAAGAGATCACTGTAAGTTGAATTACTATGCTGTCCTCTTTTTTACATCTCACATCTAATGTCTCCTGATGTCTAAGTAGGGGAGCAGTACCAGGGTGCAGCGGAGAGGCAGGTGTATGGGGTGGAGAGTAACAGTACTCTACTAGAGTGTACCCCTCGTTCTCTACAGGCCAGAGTCATGTGGTACATACAGAGGGACCCAGACAGAGAGGAGGTGAGATACACACAAACATCACTTTCCTCCCCTATTCCCTGCTTTCCCATCTCTTTTTAACCTTACCCTTCTCTCCCTACCTCCAGGTCGGAGGTGATGAGCGTGTAGTTATCACAACCCACGGGCTGCTGTTCCTGCGTGTTCGGAGCGGGGATGCTGGTGTGTACGTGTGTCAGACGGTGGAACATGGCTATGTCCACACCCTACTGAGGGTCACGCTACACGTGTTGGGAGGGCAGAAGGTTGGAGCCCTGATACACAGGACAGGGGAGGAGGGGGAGGGAGAGGGGGAGAAAAAAGCAACCTGTCACCTCCCTATAGATACCTCTCCAGGCCCCCACCCTGGTTCCAACTCTGACCCAAGTTCCAGGCTACAAGGAGCCCTGTCAGGGTTATCCTTAGCCCCAGCCCCAGCTCCAGGCCCTACCTCCAGGCTGACAGGCCCTGCTACTACATCCAGGCTGCCAGACCCAGGAACAGGCCCTTCCTCACAGCTGTGGTACAAGGAGTTTCTCCAGCTGATAGGCTATGGGGACTCCCAGCAGGTGGAGGAGTACTGTGAGAGGGTCTGGTGCTCAGGGAAGAGACGCAGGAAGACTAAACGCAGATACACCCAGCCAATGGAAATAGGAGAGAGGAAGGGGAGGGGGAAAGGAGACCCACACCGAGCCCCCAGACACACCTTGGACAACTGAGGGGGGAGAGAGTGAGAGGGTAGGGACTGTACAACACACACACACACACACACACACACACACACACACACACACACACACACACACACACACACACACACACACACACACACACACACACACACACACACACACACACACTGGGACAGGTAGAGGATACTACAACCAACAAAGCTAAAACGTGGCACTGTCTTCTCTTAGACTTGAACATATTGTCTTATTCCTTCTAATATCCAGACTTTGTTATATTGTGTTTTTCCTTCCCTGGTTTCTGGTGGAAACCTTGCCACTGGTAGATATGCAGAGTGTGTCTGGTAGAAACCTTGCTACTGGTAGATATGCAGAGTGTGTCTGGTAGAAATCTTGCCACTGGTAGATATGCAGAGTGTGTCTGGTGGAAACCTTGCTACTGGTAGATATGCAGAGTGTGTCTGGTGGAAACCTTGCCACTGGTAGATATGCAGAGCATGTCTGGTAGAAACCTTGCCACTGGTAGATATGCAGAGTGTGTCTGGTGGAAACCTTGCCACTGGTAGATATGCAGAGTGTGTCTGGTGGAAACCTTGCCACTGGTAGATATGCAGAGTGTGTCTGGTGGAAACCTTGCCACTGGTAGATATGCAGAGTGTGTCTGGTAGAAACCTTGCCACTGGTAGATATGCAGAGTGTGTCTGGTGGAAACCTTGCCACTGGTAGATATGCAGAGTGTGTCTGGTGGAAACCTTGCTACTGGTAGATATGCAGAGTGTGTTTGGTGGAAACCTTGCCACTGGTAGATATGCAGAGTGTGTCTGGTAGAAACCTTGCCACTGGTAGATATGCAGAGTGTGTCTGGTGGAAACCTTGCCACTGGTAGATATGCAGAGTGTGTCTGGTGGAAACCTTGCCACTGGTAGATATGCAGAGTGTGTCTGGTGGAAACCTTGCCACTGGTAGATATGCAGAGTGTGTCTGGTAGAAACCTTGCCACTGGTAGATATGCAGAGTGTGTCTGGTGGAAACCTTGCTACTGGTAGATATGCAGAGTGTGTCTGGTAGAAACCTTGCCACTGGTAGATATGCAGAGTGTGTCTGGTGGAAACCTTGCCACTGGTAGATATGCAGAGTGTGTCTGGTAGAAACCTTGCCACTGGTAGATATGCAGAGTGTGTCTGGTGGAAACCTTGCCACTGGTAGATATGCAGAGTGTGTCTGGTGGAAACCTTGCCACTGGTAGATATGCAGAGTGTGTCTGGTGGAAACCTTGCCACTGGTAGATATGCAGAGTGTGTCTGGTGGAAACCTTGCCACTGGTAGATATGCAGAGTGTGTCTGGTAGAAACCTTGCCACTGGTAGATATGCAGAGTGTGTCTGGTGGAAACCTTGCCACTGGTAGATATGCAGAGTGTGTCTGGTAGAAACCTTGCCACTGGTAGATATGCAGAGTGTGTCTGGTAGAAACCTTGCCACGGGTAGATATGCAGAGTGTGTCTGGTGGAAACCTTGCCACTGGTAGATATGCAGAGTGTGTCTGGTAGAAACCTTGCCACTGGTAGATATGCAGAGTGTGTCTGGTGGAAACCTTGCCACTGGTAGATATGCAGAGTGTGTCTGGTGGAAACCTTGCCACTGGTAGATATGCAGAGTGTGTCTGGTGGAAACCTTGCCACTGGTAGATATGCAGAGTGTGTCTGGTAGAAACCTTGCCACTGGTAGATATGCAGAGTGTGTCTGGTGGAAACCTTGCCACTGGTAGATATGCAGAGTGTGTCTGGTAGAAACCTTGCCACTGGTAGATATGCAGAGTGTGTCTGGTGGAAACCTTGCCACTGGTAGATATGCAGAGTGTGTCTGGTAGAAACCTTGCCACTGGTAGATATGCAGAGTGTGTCTGGTGGAAACCTTGCCACTGGTAGATATGCAGAGTGTGTCTGGTAGAAACCTTGCCACTGGTAGATATGCAGAGTGTGTCTGGTAGAAACCTTGCCACTGGTAGATATGCAGAGTGTGTCTGGTGGAAACCTTGCCACTGGTAGATATGCAGAGTGTGTCTGGTAGAAACCTTGCCACTGGTAGATATGCAGAGTGTGTCTGGTAGAAACCTTGCCACTGGTAGATATGCAGAGTGTGTCTGGTGGAAACCTTGCCACTGGTAGATATGCAGAGTGTGTCTGGTAGAAACCTTGCCACTGGTAGATATGCAGAGTGTGTCTGGTGGAAACCTTGCCACTGGTAGATATGCAGAGTGTGTCTGGTAGAAACCTTGCCACTGGTAGATATGCAGAGTGTGTCTGGTGGAAACCTTGCCACTGGTAGATATGCAGAGTGTGTCTGGTAGAAACCTTGCCACTGGTAGATATTCAGAGTGTGTCTGGTGGAAACCTTGCCACTGGTAGATATGCAGAGTGTGTCTGGTAGAAACCTTGCCACTGGTAGATATGCAGAGTGTGTCTGGTAGAAACCTTGCCACTGGTAGATATGCAGAGTGTGTCTGGTGGAAACCTTGCCACTGGTAGATATGCAGAGTGTGTCTGGTAGAAACCTTGCCACTGGTAGATATGCAGAGTGTGTCTGGTAGAAACCTTGCCACTGGTAGATATGCAGAGTGTGTCTGGTAGAAACCTTGCCACTGGTAGATATGCAGAGTGTGTCTGGTGGAAACCTTGCCACTGGTAGATATGCAGAGTGTGTCTGGTAGAAACCTTGCCACTGGTAGATATGCAGAGTGTGTCTGGTAGAAACCTTGCCACTGGTAGATATGCAGAGTGTGTCTGGTGGAAACCTTGCTACTGGTAGATATGCAGAGTGTGTCTGGTAGAAACCTTGCCACTGGTAGATATGCAGAGTGTGTCTGGTGGAAACCTTGCCACTGGTAGATATGCAGAGTGTGTCTGGTAGAAACCTTGCCACTGGTAGATATGCAGAGTGTGTCTGGTGGAAACCTTGCCACTGGTAGATATGCAGAGTGTGTCTGGTGGAAACCTTGACACTGGTAGATATGCAGAGTGTGTCTGGTGGAAACCTTGCCACTGGTAGATATGCAGAGTGTGTCTGGTGGAAACCTTGCCACTGGTAGATATGCAGAGTGTGTCTGGTGGAAACCTTGCCACTGGTAGATATGC